>NC_056739.1:462640799-462838299 GCF_019279795.1 Protopterus annectens
CTGTGACAGCATGACCCTTGGGGGACATTTGTTGGAGGGGACTACTTGGTGTATGTGCTTCTCTTGCTGTCGTTTGCAGCCTTGGGGATGGACAGTGGGTGTTGTACACAGTGTATAATTACAGGCTTCTTACAACTCATTTATACCTTTTCTTACCTGGCAGACCTGTGGAGGGAATTTCTGTTAACAATACCTGGCTGCAGTGACTACTAGTTGTGACAGCGTGACCCTTGAGGGACATTTCTTGGAGGGGAATATTTGGTGTACATACTGGTCTTGTTGTCATTTGCAGCCTTGGGGTTGGACAGTGGGTGTTGTACACAGTGTATAATTACAGGCTTCTTACAGCTCATTTATACCTTTTCTTACCTGGCAGACCTGTGGAGGGAATTTCTGTTAACAATACCTGGCTGCAGTGACCACTAGCTGTGTCAGCATGACCCTTGAAGGACATTTCTTGGAGGGAACTACTTGGTGTACATACTTTTTTTGTTGTCATTTGCAGCCTTGGGGTTGGACAATTGGTGTTGTACACAGTGTATAATTACAGGCTTCTTACAGCTCATTTATACCTTTTCTTACCTGGCAGACCTGTGGAGGGAATTTCTGTTAACAATACCTGGCTGCAGTGACCACTACTTGTGACAGCGTGACCCTTGAGGGACATTTCTTGGAGGGGACTACTTGGTGTACATACTGCTCTTGCTGTCATTTGCAGCCTTGGGGCTGGACAGTGGGTGTTGTGCACAGTGTATAATTACAGGCTTCTTACAGCTCATTTATACTTTTTCTTACCTGGCAGACCTGTGGAGAGAATTTCTAACAATACCTGACTGTTTCTACACATATTCTTGGATGTGATTATGCATACAGCTTAATAGCACTCCTGGGATTTGAACCTTGCTGGTTTGTGCAAAAATAGACCACAAGGTTGTGTTTCATCATAATGAGCTACTGAGGAACTACTGGTTTGTTCCTGACAGTTTTCAGGATAATAGTGTGTTGTTTTAGACAATCTCCCTTGTAATACTGATATTCATGCATGGCAGAAACTTGTTATAATCTGTAGTCAGACCTTGACATATTACAGTATGGAAAACAATGGTTAACACAGCATTGCTATTCAGGGACCAGATGCTGGTGCATGGAACATTTCTTATAGCTAATCTGTTAATGTCAACATTACACATCTACATTCAAACTACCATATACCAAAGTACACACAACAGTCTGGTGTTTAGAGTTTTATTGACAGGTACTGCTACACTTTTACTGATATATATCCTGTACATCAGTATTACTCTGCTAATGACTTGTTTATTCAGTACAAACAGTACACATTACTAACTACTGGCAGGTGACATTCTACTGCATTCTATTATTTCCCTGACTACTGCTAGGTAAATTAGTACTCACCAGCCTCGCAACACAGCCCTAGCTGCCTGCTGGTATGGGCTTCCAAGTTTGCAGCCCTCTCTTCTGCATATGTACAAGAGATAGAGAAACATTTATACATACCTTTCTATGTTATACTTAGGCTGGACTCTGATACATGAAAATTGATAGTGTTACTTACACACTGTTGGGACATTCCACCCCTGAGCATATTGGACCCACTGCTTCAAGAGGTCCTCTTCCTTCACTTCAAGTCAGCATAGTGATGCTGGACCTGCTCACCAGTTCGAGGGATACCAGTAGCACTGGTGAGGTCACATGAGAGATGGTCCCAGGACCCCACTTTGTATTGGGAGCCCTGATACTGGCCCTGCAGCAATCTCCCTTCATGGTCTTTCACAAGCAGTCCAACCATGACTGTGGATTCCTGAATGCCCCAGCATTGCACCCTAAAGCAAGATCCCTCTCCTACTCCAGCCATGGTTCCTGCAGTGATGAGCTACAACAGGTTATGGGCTGTATTCCCACCTACGAGGTTTAAATAGGAATGATTTCGCACACTTTGCTGCAATTGGACCATTTTGAATATGTTGAGCTTAGCTAAGCTATACACAAACCTGCCTAGCTAAGGTTGGCAGTGCTTAAAGGGGCATGTTGAGCAGTGCTTACCAATGGCCAAATCCATTTATCTGGGTTACTCATTGCTTAGCATTTATATTTAAACAATGCTTACATTAGTTAAGCATAGCTGTGCACTGCTTAACATGGCTCAAATTTAATTTTATATACTATTAGCTTTATGGGATTGAGTCATCATCACTGACATATTATAATTTTAAGTTTACCTTCCCTGGCATCCACCTATGTGCTTTCATTACATTTATTCTTGGGTTACTATACTGTATAGGGCACTTGTGTTTGTATGGGTGTTTCACATCTTTTCTGAAGTGACACCTCATTTTTGGATCTGCTACACTACCCTGGGTAATAAATACTATTTATTACCTCATTTATTAAAACATATCACTTTTACAGCTGCTTTCACATATAAAAGTGAACATACTTCATTGCGGCTCAAACCGTGAATGCCTTTATGCAAAGCAGAAGCTCTAACTACTATGCTGTTTCAGATTGCTCATTTTACTCATATATTCCTATTTAGCTCCTTCAGATATTTAAGCTATGCTAAGCACAGCTGCATGACATGCACCTGCTCAGCCACGCTTAACCTTTATTGTGGACGGAAAAAAAAAATTATTAAATTATGTGTTTTATTTTGTTTAATGTGGGGGGCTGTGCTTATGTTCCATCACACGTAGAACATTTATGGGATGACAGGTTTGCAGTAGCATGATTATAGAGGGTATTCAGTCATACCTCTCAACCTTTTAGAACAAACAATCTGGACAAAGCCTTACATGATGTGGGGACACATAGGGGCAGGTTTTAGATATTGCTCTTACAAACAGTTGACAGAATAATAGGTTTTGCATTAGCGTGAATTTTCTGATGGATGTGGAGTCTTACACTCACATGTTTTGCCATTGTTTACAGACTTCACTCATCAGCTATTTGCGACTGCAGTATACATTTTAGGTGGCACACATCTATGAGCTTAAATCTGGACATTCTGCGACAATCTGTACGGGTGGAGGTATGCCATGGACACTTACAGTGTCAGCGGACATCCAATGTGCATTTGAATTGCCGAACAGCAATTCTGGAGTGCAGGGGGCATGTGTATTGTAACAGCACTGCTCTCGGATACGCCCCCTGTGCTCGCACACTGACCCATGTCTATATTAGAACATGGCAGCACACTTTCATGCATATGCAAGGCACACTGCCATGCTGCACGGGAATGATCCATTCCGTGCAAGAATAGTTTATTCTTGCATGGAAGTTTGTTGATTCCCAAGGATTAAGAAGGTTTGAAGTGTTCTGCTATGGACTCCAATCTTACCCTGCCTCTGAAAGTTAGGAGTAGCTACAAGTACTTGCATTACTAGAAAAAAAGAGAACAAACACACTTCAGAATTTCTTGTCCATGAACAAGCCATTTAATCTACTTACAAACTACAGATCATAATATGAAACACTTATCTATATGTGTGTTTGTGTGTATATGTATATAGATGGGTTCACTTTGTATTTTTGAAATTCCACAGTCCCGACATTCTAAATACCGATGCTCAGAACTTAGAGATTGTGGAATTTCAAAATTACAAGTGGACCCATATAGATAGATAGATATTGATATATGTGTGTTTGTGTGTATGAATTTGTGCGTGTGCATGTGTGTGTGTGTGTGTGTGTGTGTGTGTGTGTGTGTGTGTGTGTGTGTGTGTGCATATGCATGCATGTAAACTCATACATATGTATGTGTGCATGTGTCTATGTGCGTGTGTTTGTGTAAGTCTGCCTGCATGTGCTGTGCATGCTTGTGTTTGTGCATGAATGTGTGCATGTGTGTGTGTATGCTTGCATGTATTTATGTGCACATATACAATATATTTAACTTCAGTGGTGGTGCTGCGGTAGCATTGTCGCCTCACAGTAAGACGCTGCCTGGTTCGATTCTCAGCTAGAGTGTCTTCTGCATGGAGACATGTGTGAATGGGCGTACCTTCATTGAAGGTTGTGCATCAGGGCTGGTAACTTGGCACATAAAAATCAACTACCAATCATTAGCAGACCGGAGTTCCGCTGTGGCGACCCCTAACCGGGAAAAGCCGAAAGACACAACAACTTTCTTTGAAGAGAAGAAAAGTAAAATAGTAGCAGTTGGTGAGAAGTTCAGTAATCATTGTGAGCATATAAAGAACTTATCATCTGCTTTTTAAAAGTGTACAAGCTTTAATAGACACTACATTTAGTAAAGATTGTGCACTTGGTAAGTTGAAAGATCAGCTAATAAA
Organism: Protopterus annectens; assembly: GCF_019279795.1. Classification (NCBI taxonomy): domain Eukaryota; kingdom Metazoa; phylum Chordata; order Ceratodontiformes; family Protopteridae; genus Protopterus; species Protopterus annectens. The sequence goes on from NC_056739.1 coordinate 462,645,113, forward strand.
ATAATAGTTTGTTATATATGAAATGCCAAAACAAATGAAGCAGCTCTGACCTTATCTGAAGCAGTCAGTAAGTACAGACCAAGTGAAAATACTTGCAAATCTCTTTAATAATTAACTGAAAAAATGAATGTGTGTATGATAAAATGTGTTTATGATAAAATGTAAGTCAAATAAAAAGTCAAAAATGAGAAGTAAAATCAGGATATGTTATAAAAGGTAACATATATGAAAAAGAACTATGTGAGAATACAAAATGGAATCCAATGAAAAGTCTGTGTTATTTAATTAATGCCTCTTGCAGTACATGGTTAGAAGCAGCAAAAGATGTTTTATACTGCATTTAATTATTTAATCAGAAACAGCATAGGAGAGGACAAGTTAGTAAAATGCAAAAATGCAAAAACAAATCTATTCAAAAGAGTGTACGTGATGTTGAAGAATAGTGCGACCACCTGCTATTTGTAGGGACTACTGAATTGAAAAGCCCCGATACATGCAATCTAAAAGTGTATCTGCAGTGAGATAAAAATGTATTTCTTGAAAGAAATATTGATAATTAATGGAAAATGTTGAAATTAAGATAAACACAGGTGCAGTATGTGATACTTCATCTAAAATACCTTTAAAATTTTGGAGCTAGATGGTTAAAAACAAGCAGCGTCATCTGCTCAAACGCTACTGATGTAAATATAAAACATGTACAAGTTTTTTTTTTTCAAATTGTGACATTTAAAAGAAGCAAAATCTCCTAATGGGTTGAGTTGTTTGGCTTGTGAGAAGCTGGAAATGTCAAAATTAATTCACAGTGATATTGCTAGAAAACTATCAAAAGTAAAACTTGATGCAATTATAGTTATTCCTTCAACAGGAATAGTAACATTAGGTTTTGTTAGTAGAGTAGAACAGGACATAACTTGATTGGAAGGCCTATGTGTCATTAGAAAAACCAGTCAGAGGCAGGAGGAATGGTTAATAGTGTGGTCCTTGTTGCAAAGCAAGATAAGATCCATATGTCATTAATCATGACCTGCGACTTAAATAGGACATGTTGGACGAACAGATTATATCTCAGTGACTGCCGCATCTTTGGAACAGGCTACCAGTTCTTGTGAAACAGAGCACCTCTATGACACTGTTCAAGAGGAATCTGGATGAATGGATAGGGCAATGTAAATTCCTACCAGGGATAGAGCTCACAATCATCCTTGACATGGGTAGTCATCACTAAATGTAATCCTGGGTATTGACTAGCATTTCTATGCTATTACAGTAGGAGGAAATGGCTAGGCTGAAAATGACCTCCGGCTCAATAGCCTAGTAATCTCCTATGATCCTATGAAAATCTGAAAAATTGGTTAAAAGAAATAATTACCTGTTGCTTGGAGATGAAGGTGTGGTCTCAGTAATGACAAACGCTAAATTATTTTGAGTGGTTAGTGCAAACCAATCTTTCAGGTAAAGAAGGCTTGATGAAGCAAGTTTCAAACTGTGCACATTTATTGCAGTCTTAGTAAGGTACAAATTTCTTGGATTTCCATTTGATATTCTATTCGTATCAGAGGCAGAGCTGTTGAATAACTATTTGAAGGTTTGAAAGGAGTGGTAAACACAACCGAGGAAGTTCTTTCAAGAAAGAAATGCTGTCACATTTTACTGGAACTAAAATTACAACTTTTAGAGTAACAGTTTTTAGAGGGCTTTAGCTTGCTGTGTTTTTATCATGCTATTACTGATAACTATGCTTTTTGGCTATGCTGTTATTTATATTTATCAATAACTGATGATATATCAGTGTTAGAAAAAAACAAAAAAATAGCATGGAAAGAGACCAACAGAGCTGTTAAACAGTGCAGGACAGCATTATTTCAAGTTAAATAAGATCCAAAATGGTGGTCATCTGAGAAGTACCCTCTCCTCATAGCTCCTACTTCTTATATTAGGTTATACTGCTAAATACAGTAATTTTCGGGCATAGACCTTATACTTTCAAAACCATATCTGTAAAAAGAGTTAGAGCTGAAACCTAGGCAAATATATGGGGCTAATGCTATAAACCTGCACTATTTAATCTACAGCTAGAAGAAAATGATCCTACACGTGGATATTTAGAGGCCTGAACTTTCAGCACCACAACGAATGACAGTACCCATAAGAAGAGAAACAAAACTAGCAATGCCAAAGGAAGCTGAAAATATGGATTTTCAAAATACAAAGGCTAAATTATCTGCTATATCTACTTCTCCGGAGAAAGAGGCAAAGAGGCTGAGATCATCTAAAAGTTTACAAGAACAAATAAAAGATCCGATTAAGCAGAAAACTGACGGAACACTACAGTTGGATGAGCTGAAAAGCACCCTGATCCCCTTGCACTCAGCTATTCAAGAGCTATCTGAAAAAATTAATTCCTTCGGATCCACAATAAGTAGAATTGCTGAACGTCTAGATCTTGTAGAAGGTAGATCTAATTCAAACGAAATAGAAATAGAGCACTTAAAAGAAGAAGTTAAGTCTAGAGACATCCAAATGAAGATCGTCGACCTAGAGGCTAGAAGTAGACGCAATAATCTAATAATCAGAGGTCTTTCTGAGAAGTACAAATCTTACCAGCTAATTGAAACCATTACACAAATATTTAATAATATACTTCATGTGAATAACCCTTCAACCAAATACACTATCGAAAGAGTGCATAGAGCCTTGCGGAAACAACAATCCACCTCAACCCCAAGACCCATCTATGTGAAAATGCTCAATTACCAAGATGTGCAAAATATTCTTGCAGCCTAGAAAAAATCAAACAATTTCTCATGGAACAACCAAACCATTATTATCTCACAAGACCTACCCCTTGAAATCAGAGAGAAACATTGCAAACTTTCTCCCTATTGTGCTGACCTTATCACCTGAAAAATTAAATTTCAAATGAGATTTCCATGTTCTCTGTCATTCACCTTTAAAGACGCTAAATTCACTATGTCCTCACCAAAAGAGGCAGATATAATATTTGCTAAATGCTTTGGAGCAGTGCCTCCTGCACGCTGAACACTACCGAAAACTGTTCTTGACTATCGAAGACTGTTTGCTACTCCATATGCCTCTCAAGATAGCAGGTAACTTTCCAGGTAATAAAAAATCATAGTTGCTGGAATATTTTGTTCAGGTTGCTCTCCGGTCTATTAGGACCACTTTTTTTTCTCGGATTTAGTTACCCTGGGGATTTCCGAACTGCAACAACAGGTGCAGATCATAAATGTTACTCATCCGGACTCGGAAATATAACTGCGAATTTCCACTGATGGACTGTAACGCAACGCTCTTTCAGAAAAGCGCCAATATTGCTAACATATGTGACTGGCGATGATGGAGCTCTACAGTGATCAAGAAAAATGATACTAATAGAAATTTTTTGACTGGTAGGGTGAGAATTTAACTACTCCATTCTCTTTTTCAAAATCGATACAACTACTATGTAGAGTCGGAACTGATATAACTCGCCCTGGGGACACAATCCTAGGTTTACTGTGCTTACACCCGATTTTGCCTTTAGGTTTCACTTGAAATCTTATAATTGCTTATATATTACTAGTTTAAAGATGATTCTATATTCTACTAAACTAATAGTTGAAATACAACATATATAGACAGGAGATTCATGGTGTGTAGATGTGCTGTAGCATTACTTCCTAGGTTTACTTATTCCAATATCCATTCCAGCTGATCACACCTACACTACATTCCATATAAATATATTAATTGTTATATAAATAAATCTCCTAAGGTTAATCTAATAGTTACACTCTGATACTTTAGTTTATACCAGAGGATTCCTGTCTAAATACTTTGGGTGTTTAATATTAAAATCTTCTAGAGTATTATACGTAGAACTGTGAGAAATTGTTTAATTTCATGGATTTAGTCAACTCTTTTATAGTTAACTATTCTCTACATGTCAATTCACAATGTTTGGAAGCTATTTGGATAAGATAAGTAGGGTTTCTGATGACTGTTTGGGGAATCAGTCTGATGCTGTATATTGACTGTAAATATTGTTGGTACTCTATCTTATTCTTACGTGTCAGTTGTTTAGTAAATTCATACTTATTTAGTGTATGTAGGTTTACTTCTCTCTCAATGATAGGGGATTTGTGGTTAGGCACGGGGATAGAATTGAGAGAGTTTTGTGCCATTCCTTTATATACTGCTATATGCTGCAATTCCATTGAAAGTTATTCTCTGTTATTCATTCTACATTCCAGATACCCTTATATTGTTACTCTGACCCTACTAGGAAATGGATAAAATCTGGAATATTACTTCCTGGAATGTTAGGGGGATACAGAAGAAAAACAAAATAAATTTGGTATTACATTTACTTTTTAAATCCCAGTCAGACCTTTGCTTCATTCAGGAAACTCACATGAAAAATGATGAGTGGGAAAAAGAAAACAATAGAAAATGGGTTAGGGACATTATTTCATCGGGCTTTTCTAATAACTCCAGGGGGGTTGCGATCATTATTAAAAAATCTTTTAAACCTACGATTATTGGCAGGGGAGTAGATCAAGAGGGAAGATGGTGCTACTTAACATGTTTATCTCATAATTTAAATAAACCTGTCTCATTTCTAAATCTTTATGGCCCATGCTCAGGGAAGCAAGATTTTATCATGAAGGTCTATAATCTCTTACTTAAATTCCCAAATCATATGTTTGTTATGGGGGTGATTGGAATATGGTAATTGACCCTAACATAGATCGCTCGAGTAAAGCGAAAATCCTAAACTTTCAGGACTCCCTGGCTTTGAGAGAGTTAATACTTGACTTTGATTTGATGGACCCTATTTTGTTTGATTGTGACTCTGGAAATAATAATGGCTTTACTTATTATTCAAAGTGCCACCACTCCTGGTCACGTATAGACTTCTTTCTATTATCTAACACGTTAACGAATGGGCAAATTAAATTTCGAACTGAACCTAGATTCCTTTCAGATCACTCAAGAATTGCCTTAGAGATAGATTTTACTGCTGGTTCATCCTCAACATACAAGAACTATAACTGGGCACTAAACAGTAATTTACTAAGAGATCATTTGTTAATTGAAGAAATCACTTTTACTCTTAAAGAACTTCTTTCCCCCTCTCGAGACAGTGACATCCCCTTTGATATTAGATGGGCGGCATGTAAAGCTGTGATGAGGGGAATCTTTATCAAGAAAGCTACCTTCCTTAAGAAATTAAATAAAGAACTGAAACAAATTAATATCAGAGATTAAGACTTTGGATGACAAACTTCTGGATAACTACTCCTTAGATATAGAAAAACAATTACATGTCAAACAAAAAGAACTACTGGACCACCAGCAATCCAATTTTTCCCTTCAAGAACTGAGATATATTACTAGATATTCTGAATCTTTACAAACCCCGTCCAAAGCTCTTGCCAGGTTGATAAATTGCACGCCCAAATCCCCTAGAATCACAATCATTAAATATCGCAACACGCTATATAAATCAAACGCACAAATTATTCAACTATTCCACCAAATTTATACAAATATGTATGCTACCAACAGCATGCTTCCCTCTCATGCTGAGATGGAAACATTTTTAACTAATCTTAATTTCCCAAAACTAACTGGAAAATGCCCTTTCAGCCCTGATAATGATTTCAGAGATTCACAAGGCTATTGATAATCTTAAATTAGGGAAGGCCCAGATGGCTATACTTCTGAATTTTATAAATCATTCAAAACTAAAGTGGCTCCCATCCTGCTTCAATTCTATGAGCATATATCGGCTAATGGAATCACTGACAGATATATTAATCACTCTAAAACTATTCTAATTCCTAAAAATACTTTAGATGCTTCTAACATAAATAATTATAGACCAATTTCTCTCATGAATATAGACATAAAAATTATTTCTACCATTCTAGCAAATAGGCTTAAAAAGATGATACACAACTTAATTTCTCCAGAACAGGCAGGCTTTATTACCCAACAGACATACCTGGGACAATACCTTAACATTAAAAACTATGATAAATCTTACTAAAAAAGAAAGAACCCCTAGATATGCTTTGGTTTTAGATGCCTGTAAAGCCTTTGACAGGGTAAACTGGAGTTTTTTGTTCTTAGTATTGTCTTCCTTTGGCATCCCACCTGATTTAATCAATATTATTAAAACACTATACAATAGCTCTTACACGAGGTTATACATAAACAGGCAATATTCCCAGCCGATAAAGATTGCAAACGGTACCAGACAGGGGTGTCCTCTTTCACATTATTATTTAACTTATACTTAGAATCCCTCTTCTTGTTTTTATCACAGAAAACTTACCACTCAATTCCTAAAATTCTTAACACTAAGGTTGGTCTAACTGCCTTCGCCGATGATCTGAATCTCTACTTTGAACACCCTCTGACTGACATTAGAAAGTTAGAGATATCCTTGAATACCTTTGCTTCTAGCTCAAGCTACCAAATTAATCAAAACAAATCTTTTATTTTCCCGATCAATCCCATATCACAAAAAAATTATCTATTCCCAGATGTGTCCTTTCATTTAGACTACTTCCTTAAATACTTAGGAGTCTTCTATGACCATGTCTCCACCTCTATTTTGCAGTCTAATCTATCAAAAACATGGCTTTCCATCTCCCAGGACATTTTGAGATGGCAACAACTAAAACTCCCTATGCTTACTAAAACCTCTATCATTAAAATGAATATTCTTCCTAAACTTCTGTATCAGCTTAATGCATCTCTTTCTTGTACTTCGAATTCTTTCTTTAACAGAATACACAAAACCTTTGCAAAATTTATATGGCATCCTAAATCGGTCAGAATTTCATATCAAAGACTTATCTTGCCAAAAAATATGGGTGGCCTAGCAATGCCTAATCTACTTCTATATTACAAAATTATTCAAGCTAGCAGGATATACACAATTGCAAGGTACCAATCAAACCCCCATACTTGGACTCCGCTATGTTCATAGGTTCATAGGTTCATAGGTTCATACTAGGCTATCTGCCCTAGGGCATTTATAAGCCTAGCCAGAGTGTGTGTGGCTTTCACCACCCCTTAGGATGAGAATACTATACCCATTAGTTTGCTGTGCCTCTGTCCAGCAGTGATACAGAGATGATTCCAGGGGTAAACCTACGATCTCCCATCCACTCGTCAAGATTTCTCTTGAACAGAGTCAGTGAGGGGCTCTGCCTCACATGGACTGGGATTCTGTTCCATAGTGTAGGGAGTCTCTGGGTGATGAATCTGTCCCTCCAGCACATCCTATTTATATCCGTGTTGAGGTTTAAGTCTCTTGCTCTCGTGGCTCTGGTGGATTTGGATTTTTTGAGGTGGAGCATGTCCATTAATTCGGGTTGGACATGGCCTTGTATGTCAGGCACAGATCACCTCTGAGCAGATGGTATGCGACTGAATAGAGCTGGAGTTTCTTCAGTCGGGCATCGTATGACATATGTTTGAGCCCCTTTATCCTTTTGGTGAGGAACTTTTGGGGTCTTTCCAACTGCTGCAGGTGTTGGGTAAGGTACATTCGAATGGGGCGTTGTACTCAATCATTGGTCTGATAAGTGAAGAGTACAGGGGTACAATGACCTCTCCTGATCTGGATGTGAATCCCTTCATGATCAGGTGGGCAATGTAGAAGGTCTTCCTAACCACTTTGGCAATGTGAGTGTCAAAAGAGAGGTTACTGTCAACTTGGGTCCCCAGGTCCCTGATAACTTCTTCCGTGTTTAATGGATTACCACCTATGTGGTAATTAGGGGTTACCTTGTTTTTCCCAAAGGGTATGACTATACATTTTTGGCATTTAGCTTAAGGCCATGGCTCTGGCACCAGTTATCCATTTCTATGAGACCTTTCTGGAGGATGTCTGTGTCTGATGGAGTGTCAATTATGATGCCCAGTTTGCAGTCATCTGCAAATTTTGTCAGCCACAATCCCCTATGTTTGCCTGCACTTCAGAAAAATAAATGCCGAACAAGAGGGGCCCAGGACTGAGCCCTGTGGGACACCGCTCATGACCGGCTTAGAGTCTGACATGGCACCAGCAACTCTAACCCTGTGTGTTCTGTCCTTGAGCCAGTTTGCAACCCATCTTGTGACATATGGGTTTACATCTAAGCTGGTGAGCTTTTCTATGATGCCCGAGTGGGGTATTGTGTCGAATGCTTTGCTAGGTCAAGGTAGACTGTGTGAACTGCCTTACCCTCATCAATGGCCTTAGTGACTGTTTCAAAAAAGTCGACCAAGTTCAAGAGGCAGGATCTGCCCTTGACAAAGCCAAATTGGGTAGGATCCAGTGTCTGTAGGTCCCCAATGTCTTTATTTATGAGTTCCATTATGATCCTCTCCATAGCTTTGCAGACAAGGCTCGTCAAGCTTATGGGTAATTTCCAGGGTCCGAGAAGCACCGCCTTTGTGGAGTGGGACCACAGTTGCCGTATGCCATTCTTTGGGTACGTATCCTGTAGTAAGGCTAAGATTAAACAGCAGCCTTATGTGTGGGTTTAGTTCCTCATTGAGTTCGTGTAGCACACAGCCGGGGACACCGTCCGTCCCATTGATGCTGTGTTTTTGCTTTAGAGAGAGCAGCTCTCACCTGGGCATCTGAGATGTTTGGGAGGCTAGACTCTGGTGGGATAGATATTTCTCCTTTTGGGGGAGGGAGGGAGAAATTTGCACTGAACCTGTCTGCCAGTATGTTGGCAATGTCTGTGGGTTCAGTGATTTTTTATCATTTTGGACTAATTCTGAGCATATCTGGGAGTTTCCACCCAGGTTTCTAACATAGCTAAAGAAGGCTTTATGATTGTCTTTTGTGTCATTAGCGATTTTTCTCTCAAAGTTGGCCTTGGATGATTTTATGAGTGATCGTAGTTTTTGCTAGTATTGATCAGAGATGCCTTCCCATTTAGGGATTTTGCTCTGTCATGTAGTAGCTTTCTCCTCTTGTTGTAGAGTTTGTTTATGGCTGGAGTCCACCAGACCGGCACCTGCCTTTGGTGGAAAAGGTCTTGATTTTATTAGGGATTGCTTGATCCATACATTCCTGAGGTGCTCGTAGAAGGCATTTGTAAGGGTTTCAGCAGCGTGGGTTGTGGTTTCCGCTGGCTCGGGGCTTTGAAGGATACCACTCCAGTCTTAAGAAGTGTGAAGTTTGCTTTTGAGAAGTTCTTCACTGTGGTCTTTTTGCTGGGGTGGGGGCGGGATGTGGATCTCCAGTGAGATTAATTTATGGTCTGATCTCACCAATGAGGGATATACTTCGGTGTGGAGCATTTTGTCCCCATGTTTATGATGATCAGGTCTAGTATATTTTCTCCTCTTGTGGGAATGGTGACTAGTTGTTCCATAGCATTTGAGTTTATGAACTCAAGGAACCTTTGGGCTAGGGTGTTGGGGCTTGAGTAATGTTCCCAGTCTATGTTTGGGTAGTTGAAGTCACCCAATATGATGGTGTTTGGAGAGACATTTATACTCTCCAGTGTCTTCAGGAAGGCTGTGTGGGTTTCCTGAGTTTGAGAAGGTGGTCTGTAGCATGTTACAAACTGTAGGGCAGTTTTACCTATGGTTAATTGCACCTGGATGGTCTCCGATGCTTCGCGTTGCCACTAACCTGGAGGTGTGGGTATCCTTTATGAATATGGATACTCCCCTCCTTTTGTAGATCGGTCCGGATTTTGGGGCCGGAACGCATGATATGAGGTATAACCTGATAGTGCTGGGGTGCTCTCAGGAGCCTTGAACCAGGTTTCAGTCACAGCACAAACATCGATGTTCTCCATACTGAGGAGGGCTTCGAGGGCGTGCATCTTGAGGTTTAGACTTCTGGCATTGAGCAGTATTACCCTTAGTTTTTCTCCATTTTGTTTTCTAGGGCGGTAGGTTTATCATTTGAGCCTTGCCTAAAAAAGGCACTATGGGGGTGGCAAGAGCCTTTGCCAATATCCGGAAGCCCAGGGGTGACAGGTGCAAGCCGTCCCTTGCGAAGCAGCGTGGCTTGTCAAGCATGTCATCCCAGGCAGACAGACATTCGATCCCCTTAGAATGACACCAGTAATTAAGCCAATTATTAAAGCTGATCATTTTGTCTCTGTATTGTGGCATCATTCTTGGTGAGGGTAGGATATTGCTCAGGGTCAGGGTCATACCGGCCTGGGCTACATAATCTGAGAGCACCTCTATGTCTCTTTTCATGTAGTCCAGGGAGGTACGTCTCAGGTCGTTCACACCAGCATGGACAATGACTGAGTCATACTTGTACTTGCTGTGGAGTGACCTGAGTGCTTGTGTTATGTGGCGGATTCTAGCACCTGACAGGCAGCTAACTGTGATCTTTTCCTTGTTCAGTCTGGTGAGTGGGACGTCAGTGTGTCTGACTATGGAGTCACCTATAACAAGTGTATCTGGCATTGTGTTTGGCCTTAAGGGCTGTGACTGTTTAGCACACTGACTTTGAAAACTATGTGTTGCATGTCTTATGTCTTGAGGTGGCAGTTGCTTGGGTGTCTGCTTTGGAGGCCTCTGTAGTTTTGGTAGATTTTGATCAGTGCCTCCGAGTATGTCTTTGTGTGTTTATGTGTTTGTTTTGCAGTTGTGATAGTTCTATGTGAAACTGGGTTTGTGGTGTGCGTGGTTTCCTTCTCCTCCTGTCTGGTCTTGCCAGTCCTGAGTTGAGAGAGCTCAGCCTCCAGTTTGGCTATATAGTTGCATCTCTCACATGTATTTGTGTTTTGTGGGAGAAGGAGTGGGTTGTCTGTGTACATGAGGCAATTGTAACATTGCCTCAAGATGCCCAGATTCACCAGCTGATCAGGAGAGGACGCTAGCAACTGACCCTTTGACATGCTAGAAAAAGTGAAAAAGTTTGCTGTGTAACTGAGTCAGAAGGGACCTATAGGGAAATGGGTACTCAAGGGGATTCTAGGCTAATGTAGTACTTTGTTTAGCATACAAGTACTTTACCTATATAAAAATGCTTTAGGAGCAAGTGCTGAGCTATTGAGATAGAGAATAGACTGTTTAGATTGCAAGTAGAGAAGTTCTAAGGGAAAAATTGAAGAGCAGACTTTACGGAGCCAGAAATAGTTTAACCTTGTTTAACTGGCGCTGCCCGATGGTGCTCTATGGGCAACTCCACGCTAAATCACGCCAAAGCGCTAAAGCGGGCTTTATAGCAGGGGGTTGAAAAGACCTAGGAATTGACCCAAAATGGCCAATAGACTACAAGTTTCTGGCTGGAACCACTGCTCTAGGGACAAGTAGGCTGCTCAGTGCTCCCCACTCCCACTGGTGAACAAAGAAGCTTCCCTTTATCCAAATAAGGATATGGAATAGCACAGGAACCAAGCCAAAGTCCAGAGATCAGCAAACTCTGAAGACTGGACTATTCTAGTTCAGTAAGGTGGGAAAACAAGATTTTTTTTTTTTTTACAGAAAACAGAGGAAAAACAGACAGTAAATGCTATAAATGCTTTTAAACGGCTAGCGCACTTTAGTGTGTTAGCCTACAGGTAAAATTAAGCAACAAATAACTTTTTAAAAGTGCAAAACAGTTAATCAACACAAAAACAGTTTAAATAGAATGCAGAGCTGTATAAACAGGCGGAAATGCAGTCGCTAAGCAGTAAATAATCAAAAAGCCAGAAAAAAATACTTAAATCAGGAAAAAGTCACTCTTTTGCTCTCTGCTGCTTGTAGAACTCTGCAGGACACCACGAGGAGCTGTGCTGAGTTGAATACAAGCGAAAAAGCGCGTTAAAGCGGGCTTTATTACAGGGGGCTGAAAAGAGCAAGGAATTGACCCAAAATGGCCAATAGACTACAAGTTTCTGGCTGGAACCACTCCTCTAGGGACAAACAGGCCGCTCAGTGATCCCCACTCCCACTGGTGAACAAAGACGCTTCCTTTTATCCAAATAAGGATATGGAATAGCACAGGAACCAAGACAAAGCCCAGAGGTCAGCAAACTCTGAAGACTGGACTATTCTAGTTCAGTAAGGCGGGAAAACAAGATTTTTTTGTTTTTTGTTTTTTTCTTTTTTGCAGAAAACAGAAGAAAAACAGACAGTAAATGCTATAAATGCTTTTAAACGGCTAGCGCACTTCAAACTATGGTATAATCATGCCCTAACAACCTTAACCTAAAGGCTCTACCCTTTTTAAGTAAATTCAACTTGAAAAAGCTAAAGTTACACTTTTCTTTGAAGGGGTTAATAAAAATCTTTCAGGAGTTATTCCAAACCATTAAACTAGGAAATGCTCTCCTCCTTTTTCAGCCATTTCATCTTAATCCAAATATAAACCTGAACGGTAAAATGATTAAGTTGTGCAATTTCCCGTTAATTAAAGATTTTACCTTATGGGATTTACATAAATATAAGCACTTATCTCTAACAGATCTACGTATGGCATTAGATCTACCTAAAAAATATACCATTATCCTGAGGCAACTAAGAGAGCTTACCATATCAGTTCTCCACAGCTTTCCTAGTACTGAGATAGAACAAAACTTATCTAACAAGAAAAACATGGTTTCCGTGGCCTACAGATCCTTCTCCGTATTTTTAAATCAAGGAAAAATCATATTTTCAGATTACTGGGATTGACAGGGTTCAAACCTCTTGATAGAGCAGAAACTTCAGGCTATAAATTACACTCTTATGTATTCGCTCTATAAAAAACTTTTTTATACACAATTCATGATTGTAAATAATTTATATTTAACCCCAGTCCACTTAAACAAATTCGATCCAAATGTCTCCACTGCATGCTCCTGTTGCTCATACCCACAAGCAGACATCATGCATATACTATGGTTTTGCAGATATTCCCACAATATCTGGTGCTCACTCAAGGTTCGTTTAGATAAAATGGGATATCACAAATCTACACTATCCTGGGAAATGGCGCTATTACATGTTACGAATATCTATACACCTAAACTTAAGCTCCATGCCTTAATTACTCTCTGTCTTCTGGTTAAATTCTATATCACCAAGCATTGGTTGGATCGCACCAAAATATCCTGGAGGGACTTTAAAGCTCTGGCCATTCAATATATCAACTCTCAAAAATTGCTAATAATTAATCCCCGCAAGCTGGCCATTTACCAGAGACTATGGGACCTTATCTTCTTACTCTTGTCTAATGATTAACAGATACATTCTACCAAATACCTCACCTTACCCCTTCTACTCTTGATCTTTTAACATGCTCATTTATTCTTTAGTATTTATCTTCCATAATAGTATTGGAATTGGACTGTTTGATATTTAACTTCCCCCTTCTTATCAGAAATTTATGAGTGGTTTAAGGTGAATTGTAGTATGTTAAATGTGTATCCGACATTACCTTATTGCTATGTTTATGGAATCTTTTTGTTATTATTGGCACATATGTATATAGGTTATATTTTGATTTACGTATATTTACCTGTGCAGGATTAATCCATTATTATTGTAAGAATGTTTATTTTTTCTCCTTTGCATCTGTAAACCAATAAAATTGTGTTTAAAAAAAAAAAAAAGAAAAAAAAAAGTTAAATAAGATCAAGTGTAAAATAGGTGTATCAACTCTGAAATATATGTGGCACTTTCTAATGTCAGAGGGACTGAAATCTGAAACAGAAATGTTAACAGAATCTATGACATTGCCAAAGCCAGAATAGATGCATACATTACGCCAGTTTCTATGAACAATGCAGTATCTTGCAAAATTTGCACCTAATATTTCTGAAATAACTAAGTATCTATAGCAAGCTATAGCTTGGGAAAGAAAACATCAGCAGAAGAGTTTTGAAATCCTTTTAATGAACTAGTTGAAGATCCAGCATCATTAAAATATTATGAGATGAATAAACCAGTTGTTGTTGCAAACAAATGCTAGTTGAAATCTTTTGATTTTTTTCCTACAATAGAATCAACCATCTGCACATAGCTAAACAGAATCTGAACAACATTAAGGTATTGCTGCTCAACAATAGGATACTAAACAAAAAAACTTCACACCCTACAAAAGTACTAACTATCTCAGAAAATGTCAATACATGCATCTTAAAAACAATAAAAACACCACCAAAATGGAGATAATTCAAATAGATAAGTTTAATTCCAAAGCTGAGTGCTTTCAGCCATACTGGTCTTCCTCAGAACACTAAATCACTCACAAAGAAACTCTCATTTAAATACCCTTCAACAGTTAATTAACCCCTGTCACATGATGTTAATAGCTCTCATTAAAAAAAACAGTTAAAAATCCTTCCTGAATAAAAAAACAGATGGCAAAAAAACAAATAGTGAAACTCCATTTACATTTCTTGATTTTAGTTAAAACAGTCTTGTAGTCGATGTTGATGTTAAGTTTTGGTTTGCTGTAAGCATGAAACACAATATGCTATTTAAATTCTCTATATTCTAATTCATTGTCCCTGTCTGTGTTGAAATCAAAAGGAATATGATTGATGACACCAAAAAGGAATTTCTTAAAGAACAACATTCTATAGAATGTTTAGCTAAAGCATTCTCCTTGTTCCTGACTCTAATGGGGTATTGATGCTCATAAATTATTTTTATGAAAACCCTATTGATTTTCATTTGTAGAAAGCCTCACAGGTGCTACATCTAGCAAGGTACACCACAAACGTGGCACTGCAAGTGAAAAACCCTGATATTGGATATGTTCTTTCCATCCTACTGTCAATAAAATATGGGCTTTCTTGAATATAGCTACACTGGGTACAGTTGTGACACTTATAAGTCCCTCTCTTGCATGCTCCACCGTCTTTACTACTAGGTCTTTCTAAATAAGTCTTAATATTTCTTGCTTTAGTGTTAATAAAAAAAGGTTTCTCTCCTACCACTATTTTAACTTCTTCACTAGCTTCTAAAAGTTTCCAGTCATTGTGTATGACCCTTGTAATGGCAACACCATCCAGGGAAAAAACAAGGACATAGAAAAAGACCATTCCTTTGAGTCAGTCTGCAAATGTTCGCCCTTTCTGTTTCAGTGTGGCCTTGGTTAATACTTTTTTGCATAATATATGAAGGATACCCATATTCACAAACCTCTTGTGTAACACCAGAGTGAAAAAAATCAATTTTCTCTATGCCAGTGGTTAATCTCTTAATTATGACCAACTGACCCTTGACAGTGTTGTATTTAATGTGTGTTGGGTGCATAATGGAGTAATGCAAAAAAGCATTACTAGACACATTTTTGTAATTAATTGTGGTCTTCAATTTCTTTTTGTTTGTGTCTTTTTGAACCTCCAGATTTAAACAACAAATTTTGTGTGGTGAAGAACGCAAGATGATTCCCAAAAAATCTATCTTACTGTTCATTTGCTTAAAAATGACTCTAATGCATCAAACTATTCCCTTCCAAATGAAAAACAAATCATCAAGAAAATGAAAATAAGCAAAAACATTTTCATATTCTTCTAAAAAATGGAAATATGTGTCTCCCAGTAAGCCATGATCAAGTCTGCATAATTGGGTGCCATATGTGCACCCATACCCACCCCTCTCCTTTGATGGTAATAAACTCCCTCAGACATAAAGAAGTCATTACTCAATACCTTGTCAATACATTCTGTCAAAGAAAGACCTATTAATAAGGATGGTGGAGCAATAAGACTTATTTAGAAAGGCCTAGTAGTAAAGATGGTGGATCATGCAAGAGAGGGACTTGTAAGTGTCACAGCTGTGCCTAGTGTAGATATTTTCAAGAAAGCCCATATTTTGTTGACAGTAGGATAAAAAGAACATATCCATTGCCAGGGTTTTTCACTTGCAGGGTCACATTGGTGGTATAACTTGCTAGGTGTAGCACCTGTGAGGCTTTCTACATAGGAAAAAATAATAGGGTTTTCAGAAAAATAATTTATGAGCATCAATGCACCATTAAAGTCAGGAACAAGGAGAATGCTTTAGCTAAACATTCCATAGAATGGTGTTCCTTCAAGAAATTCCTTTTTGGTGTCATTGATCATGTTCCTTTTGATTTCAACTGAGATAGGGACAATGAATTAGAATATAGAGAACTCAAATGGCAGATTGTGTTTCATGCTTACAGCAAACTAGGACATAACAGCAACATCAACTACAAGGTTGTTTTAACCAAAAATCAGAATAGTAAAAAAAAATGTAAACAGAATTTCACTATTTGCTTTTTTACCATCTGTTTTTTTATTCAGGAAAGATTTTGTAACTGTTTTTTTTTTATAACTGTTAATTCTATTAGCATCATGTGAAAGGGGTTAATTAATTGTTGAAGGGTATTTAAATGAGAGTTTCTTTGAGTTATTTTGTGTTTAAGGACAGCCAGTGTGGCTGAAAGTGCTCCACGTTGGAATTAAACTTTTCAATTTTAATTTTTGCCATTTTTGTTGTGTTTTTATTGTTTTTTTGGTGTTGTTGTTACACCGCATCATGGAGACATTCATATATTTTTATCAATATGTGCATCTTCATAGAGACCTAGCTCAAAAATAGTGAAAGCACTCCATTAGTGCAAGGCTTCAATGGCTATCACTAGTACAGGCCTACTGCGTTAGACAAAGGTATTAAAGGTGGAAGCGTCTACATTCTTTAAAAAAAATCTCACCTCCAGACTCATTAGACTAGATAATGACCTGAGACTCCCCAATTCCAACTTACTATTATTATTATTATTATTATTTATTTATTCCAGTTTGATGATCAGGGAGGTCCACTGGGCTAAAAGCCCATTTTCAGTGGAGGCTCGGGGAGAAAAGCTCCATAATACAATGTTACATGACATAATAATCACACAGTTACAAAAAGATAAATTGATTTACATACAAATGAAACATTGGATGATTATAGAAACAGTGCAGGAGGATGATAGACAAATTGCATAGGGATGGGAGAAATTGTTAGTTACATTAGCAATGTAAGACAAATATCGAAGGTATGAAGGTTAGCCAGGTGAGAACGAAGAGGGGAGCTTGGCAGGTATAGAGTGAAGCATGCAGTTACACTTTTGGTGAGTATGCAAGTAGGAGAGGAGTTTAGTTTTGAAGGAGTGTAGGTTGTCACAGGTCCTCAGTATGGAGGGAAGGGCATTCCATTTTTTAGCAAGGGAAAAGGAGAGTAAAAGTTGACCAGTCTGGGTGTTTAGGTTTGTGGATAGAGATGAGGTTTTGGTTAGAAGATCTAAGGGGTCTGGGGGTGTGTAAGGTTGGAAGATATTGGATAGTGCGGGGCAGAGGGTGGGTTGAAAGATTAATTTGTGGGCTGAGACAATTTAGAGGCAGTCTAATTGATTGGGGAGTTCAAGCCAATTTAGGGTTTGTAGGGATGTGCAGTGATGAGAGCGTGAAGTTGCCTTAGTGGCAAATTTGGAAATTTTATTGTAGCATACTTCCAGTTTAGAGGTGAAGGTAGAAGACAGATTTGTAAGCAGAGGGGCACCATATAGAAGAGATAGGAGGAGATATGTAGTGGCTAAGGTACGTCGGGTAGAGGGGGAGAGGAATTGACTATTTCTGTACAGTAGGCTGAGTTTTATATGGGTTTTCTTGATGTTAAGTTGGATATGGGTGTTGAATTTTAAGTGTTCATCGATTGTGACCCCTAGGAGCTTAGCAGAGGGAAGGGTGTTAATGTTGGAGTTGTTAAAGCAAGAAATTTGAAATTACTTTTTTTCGGTGGTGGAGAACTTTGAGTGGGTGAAAAGAAGAATCTTAATTTTGTTAGCATTAAGTGAGAGGTGATTTTGATGCATCCAATTTTCAGTGGTTGTGAAGGCGGTTTGAGTTAGAGATTGGAATTCTTTAAGGCTGAGGGCAGAGCAGATCAAAGTAGAGTCGTCTGCGTATTGGACAATTTTGGTATTGGGAATAGCTTTGTGGAAGTCATTAATGAAGATGTTAAATAGCAGTGGGCCAAGTATGGAGCCTTGGGGAACTCCTGTGGGGGTAGGAAGGAAGCTGGAGGAGGCTTGGCCCCATTTCATGGCTTGGGACCTGTCAGAGAGGTAGCTGGAGAACCAGGATAGGGTTTTAGGGAGATGTTAAGGTTGGATAGGTGGTTTAGTAGATGGGAGTGGGAGATGGTATTGAAAGCTTTGGATAGATCTAAGAGAACAGATGAAACTAAGTTACCAGAGTCTCGAGCTGAATTGACAGAGTATAAGAAGGAGAGAAGGGTTGTGTTAGTATTATGTCCAGGGCAGAAACCATGTTGGGTAGGAGAGAGCAGCTGGTGTTTGATTATGAATTGCATGAGTTGCATGTGGATGCATTTTTCGAGGATTTGTGATATAGGAGAGAGGATAGCTATGGGGTGGAAGTTAGAGAAGTTACAAGTTTTGCCATCTTTGTGGAGTGGGAGAATAAAGGCAGAGTGCCATAGTTTGGGTACATAAGATTCGAGAAGGGATCGATTTATCAGGATACTAATAGGGAAAGCAATACTGTCGGCGGCAATTTTTAAGAAGGAGGAGGGGATGTTGTCAGGGGCATTTGTGCAAGGTTTAAGTTTGGAGAAAAGTTTCTTTATAAAGTGGGTGGCTACAGGTTTAAGTTCAAAGGTAAGGGGAGGGGATAGTGAGGATGTGGAGTCATGAGAAGAGGGGGGTGTTGTTGGGGAAGGTTTTGGTTAGCTCAGCAATAGAAGAGGTGAAGAAGGAGTTGAATAGATTGGCAATGTCTTGGTCAGATTTGCTAGTATCAGGGCAAGGGTTGTTTGTTGTGCCCTGCTTAAGAAGAGAGTTAATAGAATTCCAGAATTGTTTGGGGTTTTTTGCATGATTTATTTGTAAGAGGTTGTAGTGAGACTTTTTATCTGCTATGACATGTTTTTTGGCAAGGTTTCCTAATTGTATTTAAGTAAGTATTCAGGTTGTTTATGTTGGAGATATTTTTTCCAGGATGTGTCTCTTTGTTGCATAATTTGTTTGGTTTCTTTAGTAAGCCAGGGGGCGGTCTTGGCTTTGACTCTTTTAGTACGAATTGGAGCTAGGGAGTTCAGGATAGTAAGGAATATGGTGTTGAAGAAATCAACGGCTTCGTCCAGGGGTAGGATTTTTAGTGGGTTCCAGTTAGTGAATTTGAGGGAGTCAGAGAAGGTGGAGGGATTAAAGTTAGTTAAGTTGTGAGTGTGTAAGAGTTTGTGGGAGAAGGAGGAAGAAGTTGTTGTTCTATAGGTGAAGGCAGGGAGGTGGTCTCCTAGAGGGTCTGGAATAATGCCAGATGTTGAGGTTCGGTTTGGATGAGACACCAGGATCCAGTCTAGGATGAAGCCTGTGAGGTTAGTTTTGTTGGGCCTGGTGGTATAGTTTATAAGTTGTGTGAAACTGAAAAGGTTGATAGATAAGGTGGGATTATGGTCACTGATTTTTTGCCAGTTAATATTTACATCTCCCATAATATAAGTTTCATGTTTAATATTTACGGAGGACCAAGAGAGGATGTCTTCCAAGGTAGTGGTGTTGTTTCCAGGAGGAATGTAAAGGGAGATGATGCAGATGCTTTTATGGTCATTTAATTTTCGGAGGCCAGCTACTAGTTCAGCGTTATGAAAGGAAGGGATAGCATTTGGGAAAGGAGTGAGGGATAAGTGGTTAGCGTAGATTAGTGCTACACCACCACCTCTTTTATTTATGCGATCGGATCGGAGAGATTGAAAACTGGGGGGAAAGAATTCATTGTTGGGTATGTGTGGTTTTAACCAGGTTTCAGAGATGGCTACAATATCTGGTGAATTATGGTTTAGCCAGGCATGGAAGATGGTAATTTTATTAGTTAAGTTTTGGGCGTTGATGGTGAGAAATTTGAGATCTTTACAATTTGGTTTGTTGTTGACATTTTGGTTATTTGTTATAAACAAAACCATTATTACATCATATTTAACTACAAGACCCCATCTATGTCCCACTCAGCTAATACCTAAACCTAACCAGTATGTAGTCCCTATGTATTAAGCCAAAAAAATTCTCCTAGGAGACTTCAACTATATATTATATGTCCTAATGCATGTATTTCCAGAGATGTTTGGAGTTCATCAATAAAAACTCTGTGAATCAGTAAGTCCGCCCCAACCAGGGGCAATATAATCTTGGATTTGGTCCTTACTAAGATGGAGCAGCTATGCTCCCCACCAATTGTAATCTCTTCCTTATCAAATCAGATTACAAGTCAGTCACATTCCAATACCTCTGTATTCAGTGATTATGCCAAGATTAACACACCTAAATTGAGTGATGATCTGGCTAAATGTAAAAGTCCCAACCCCCTCGAGGATCCCACTACTTATGCAGTATTCTTTTCTGCCAAACTCTCTGCATATATAATAGTTGCACAGATACATCTGTCCCCTTCATAAACAAATACAATGCCAGCTTCAAAACTAAACCATTAGAATGGAGCCCTAATGCAAACAGGCTCTATATTAAAAGAAAAAAATCAATACATGCAAAAAAATCTAACTCTCAAGAAGCCAAAAGCTCTCTTGATAAACTTAACAAAGAAGTCCAGATCTTGATGAAATCAACCAAAGTCAGATATGAAGTAAAAATAGTCAACTAGGTGAAAGATAACTATAAAGCCTTCTTTAACTATGTTAGAAATCTCAGAAACAATGTCCAGCACTATGCAGAGCTAATAGTAAATTACATCACTTACTCATATCCAAAGGATATAGCAAATCTATTAACTGATAAATGCAGCTCAAACTTCACCTCCCTCCCCTCCAATATTCTCAGAACAAATAACCACATCTGCACTTCCCTCAAATATCTGAGAATCAAGTTCTCAAGGCACTAAGACCAAGAACTTGACTTCTATGGAACTGGAGGAAAAAACGTGCTTCTTACTGGTTAGCCTAAAACTTGACTTGTCAAACCCCCTACAGAAACTATTAAATATCAACATCAAAAGAGACTTTGTGCTGGATGAATGGAAGCCAGCAACAGTCATTTACTTGCACAAGGTGGGGCTTCAATGGACTCGGGTAATTATAGATCCATAAGCCTGCCCTGTCTCATCTGTAAGGCTATGGAAGTTATTATGGTATTAATAAACAGGGATATAGGTAACAAACAGGGATATAGGTAACCTACTGTCTCTCAACTCAACCCAACTTGGAATCATCAAAGGCTGGCCCTACCTACTTAATCTGGCCAACTTCTTTGAAAAAGTCACTGAGGCAATGGATGAAGGCAAATCAGTATACACTGTGTATCTAGATCGCACAAATGCTTTTGACAGCATCTCACACTCAGGCATCATGGGTAAACTCTTCCAGCTATGTTAACCCCCATGTAACTGACTGGATAACAAATTGTCTCACAAAATAGCCCAGGAAGTAAACTACCTGGCTCTATCTTCTTCAAAAGACCTATCACAAGTGAAGTACCCCAGAAGTCAGTCCTTTGGCAACTCCATTTTGGAATTTACTTCTTGGAGGTCAAAGCTAATGCTAAGAGTTTGAAGCTGGCCAAATTTGCAGATGATTGCAAACTTGGTGCCATTATAAACTCCCCAGAAGACAGTGATATCCCACAAGATGGTCTGTCCCAAACAAATAGCTGGTGTCAAAACCAAAAATTAAAATTAAATGCCAAGAAATGCATATCCATATCCTTTAAGAAGCACATCTCCCCTTGCAACAACACTGACAGCCCTCCCCCTAAAACTCATCTCATTGTTAGAGCTCTGGAAACCTATGCTGATACACCTACTATCGTATGGAAGTTCTTCTTAATTACATAGCTTATATCTAAAGGTATGGCATTAAGGATACAGTGACATAATTTTTCCACTATCATTAAGTAAATCCTTGAGTACAGTGACCTTTTTGGCATGTACCTGATCAAACATTTGGCACAACAGGATTGACCAGAATGTATTCTCCCTAAAAAGTCAAGGGACTAAACCATAAAAACTATGCAGACCAACTCAATGCTGTGCCTCTCTTCTCAGGATCATTCAAACTAATAAGAAGTAACCTCTGCTTGTGTATATAGTTCCAACAGACATTATTTTGTCAAACCTGTCACACATTTGCAAGTCCAAAGATATAAATATCTGGCTCAAGAAATCTCGATCATTTTTTCAAAATTAAAAGAACATGCTGGAAAGATAAGTATGTATCACAGAGAATATAGCTTTTATGGAACTTTCTTCCCCTCCACATAAAGCAGAGCACTTCTTTTACTCAGTTCAAAAGTAATTAGGGTACTTTTCTGTTATCGTGGCAACACTTGCAAAGAGCGGTTAGAATGTTAAAACATGCTCAGAATGGTTTCACAGTGGATGTTTTGTATTTGAATACCTATAAAAGGCTTTCTCTCCCTTTGTGCATGTTAGTAATCTCCCTTCCCAAAAGAATTGCACTTTATACACCGTACTTTCTGTTTTTAAAGCGTAAATGCATAATAACATCTGTCTTTTTGCAAACAGCAGCAGAGACTGAACTTGGCACATAATTTTAATGTATGTGTGAAGTGTCAGCAGGTGTCGCTCATTGTGCTCAAGTTGTTTTATCCACACGTGGTAGATGACGTAAGTGTTCCACACTTTCCCAATCTGATTCTCATTATGAGGGTTACTGTTCATCATTTTGAACATAGAAGGTTGAGAGCTATGAGGGACAGACCAAAAAAAATCATGCAGAAATCTTGACATTCTGCAAAAATCACGATAATTGAGAAGTATGCGCCTAGAAGGTGCAGTACATGGTCAGTAACTGGTGTTTACTGAGTGAAATGTTCACTGTGCTTGGCCCATAGTCAAGTATCTGGTTGCTTACACTTTTTCATGTCTTTTAATATTATAGTGGTACAAGTGTGTCACGGCGAGTTAACAGGCAAGGTTTTTGGCACCTTTCTTTGTATTACAATGCATTGTATTCTCAAGTAATGCGAGCCAGTTTTACATCTTACATCCATAATAAGTGCACAGTTTTCAAAAGTCTTGGTTTGGGGAAAACACGCAAGTAGTTGATTCTAAGTTTAAACCTGTCGGAGGAAAACCATTGTTCTGATTTATCACAATCTGTCTCCTGAAAAAAAACAGTGCTGTTTTACTATCTGCATAGAGCACAACAACCCGTATTTTTTGGCTAAATTTGGTCTGGAACTTCACTAACAGTGCCATCACAGTTACTTAACAGCAGTGGTGATGTGTACACATTTTCTTTAACAGTGTTTTGTGATACATACATTTAAAGTTTTCCTGATTTTCACCTTAAGCTTTTGTCCCCTCTATCATACA
Source organism: Protopterus annectens (assembly GCF_019279795.1). Lineage (NCBI taxonomy): Eukaryota > Metazoa > Chordata > Ceratodontiformes > Protopteridae > Protopterus > Protopterus annectens. The sequence continues at coordinate 462,668,395 of NC_056739.1, forward strand.
TTTGATTTTCTGGTAAATCACCAGAGGCCTGAAGTCAGTCGGTAAATACCATCAAACAACGATGTCTTAAGTGCAGCGCTCTTTACGAGTCTTACCCCGATAATGGAAAAGTAGCGTAATTTGGATGAATAGATGGGTAACATCAAATTCATCATGGTTTACCAGTACTTGCCTCAAAGAGATGGAAAACATGTAGTAACACCAATATATACTGGTTCACCCATCTTTGGTTATTCATATTACAAACCATAAGAGCTAATAACTACTATGAGAATGCACATCTAGGCTTCTTAAGATCTTCACAAATCAAGAGCCAAGTAAATACCTATGAACCTATAACTGCATTTACTTATGCCAAAACAGATTATGCAGACAGAAAAGAAACTGTCAGCAATACTGTACAGATGTCAGAAATTCCACGCACATGGCCGTGGCTAAGAAATTCAAGTGGAAACAGACCACAACCCCTTGCAAGGCACATTTGGAAAGTCTTCATACAAAACACATTCAACAGTTTAAAGGTTGTTACTTAGCCTAAAGTAGTACATTCCAAAAGTAAAATGCAGAGCAGCCAGGTGTCTACACATGGTAGGAACAAAAATGTTTTTTGAAGAAGAGCGAATGATTATTTGGGTAATACTGTAGCTGCAAAGGACAGAAATTCAGAAATCTATTGGCTATGACTTGGAAATGCAGGTTAGGAAAAATGTTACAGTGAAAACTGGCTTGAGCAGAATGCTAATAAGGAAAAGCATTTGGTCTTATTTGTCTTTTACTGAAGAAATTAGCTCTGTCTATGTCTTAATTTCAAAGCTGAAAAACTATACTTCCAAATTAGCTGAGAATATAAATACTGAAGAGGATACATGAATCACATGTAGGAATAGTAAAATGCAATAAACAGACAAGAATGATGGCTCATATACAAATACAGCAGTGCTATACATTGTATAGCATGACAATAACCAAGGGGAGGAGATATCAGCATACCAAGCTCCACCTCATCCGTGGAACCCAGTAACCAGTGAGTTGTTCCATTCCAAAGATGTCATGCATCTCTTGTGTAGGTTATTGTACTGAGTTCACTGAAATAATCAATATAACTGGCAGAAGAAATGCAAGTATGATTAGTGTATTAAAGTCTATATTCTTGATACAAGGAGTGCTTGATGTTCTCATATCTGATAACGGTCCACAATACAAACCTTGAGAAACTGGAAAATTGTTACAAGAGTGGGACGTCATTTATTTAGCATCCAGTTTATATTATCAGCAGTCCAATGAATAAGTAAAGAGAAGTATCCAAATTTTGAAAAGTCTCGTGAAGGAGAAATAGTTTACACTATGAGAATTGTCTTTTCATGATTATGGAATATAGAAATACTTGACTGCAAGGACTCAGTTTTTCATGAGTTCAGCTAGTTCAGAGAAAAAGAGTGAAAAGCAAATTGCCTCAACAACTCTGCTGATAGATGAAATTCAACACAATGTAAAAATGCTGAAAGAAAGCATTAGAATCAGAAATGATAAAAGAAACTACAGAAGTCTACCAAATACACAGGATGGAGACAGAGTCATGGAAAGTCAGCTGCCTGAAAATGACGTAGTTGGCAAAACATCTAAACCAAGATCCTTTATTGTTCAATGGAATGACAGACAGTTGTATAGTAATAACTGCAAATGTGTGTATAAGAAGAAAGCCTCACTACATCCACTTCACAGGCCCATCACCCTGTCCTTGAGCTAAATTTGCAGGTTTCTTATATAAACTGCTCAATGCTTCCAAAGTATGTACTGTGTTACAGTCAGTGTTTTGCAGCTGCTCGGTTATTTTATACACAAATTCAGTTCATTTTTGCCAAGATTTGGTTATGCTGTTTTGCTAAACAATGAAAAAGTGGATACTGTCTCTGAACAGGGCTATTTTATATATAACTCACTCCTAGCATCCTCACTTCGATAGGAGACGACATGTGATTACATGACCAGGTTTGTAATCACTTGCATAGTCATCAATCCAGAGTTCTTTCTCCTGAGATTAGAAAAAAAAATCCTGAAAAGTAATTAATTGAATATGGAGCCCTGTGGAACATGACTAGTCATACAAGCAAGATCCAAAAGAAGACCTCCCACATGAAATAATGTGTCTTTCTATATGTAGCATGCTGTTCTTATCAACAATGCCTTTGCAATACATTGATCATGCTAATTATCCTCAAAAATCTGCAAAATAAACTAGCTTGTTAAGCACCTTTCATTGTTCTTAACATCTTGTCTCATGGCAGAGCAGACATAGCACCCACAACAAACCATCAGAAATGTTTTACAATGCACACACACACACACACACACACACACACACACACACACACACACACACACACACACACACACACGTGTAGGAGTAGGAAGTGTTTCACTGCTTTGGAAGCTACAGCATACATGGTTCTGTGGAACAGATAATAACCAGAAGTGAGGTATACATATGGTAGGGCTTCACCCCTGCAGACCACCTTACACGGTCCTTTACATACATCAAACAGTTTGAATCAATACCGGTGTAAAAACAGAAACCACCATGGCAGTGATTCCCTATTAAAAATACAACAACAGAGGTCCAAATTGGAAAATAAAAGTATGACAGATGGAACTTGTCCAGAAAACAACTCACCAGGTACAGGACACCTTCTAGTATGTATCTTTTTTTTGTTAAGAACTTATTAAACATGATTAGTAAAAATTGAATGAGGTGTTCTCCTGACCTGCCGTGAATATTTCCAGAAGCTATAAAATTTGTGTTTCTAATTTTGTTTATGACTGTTAGATCATCTGAAATGTATGTTGACTTGGTTTGTATGTACGCATAATTATCTTCTAAGTTTTAAGAGCTTTAAAATCATTACAAAACTTGTCTGTCAGAATATCTAATATTTCCTTGGACTTGCAGAATGCCTAATTGTTTACTCTCAAGACTGTACATTCTTAATTAATTTGCTGAGTTTCCTTATATAACTGAACACTGGACAGACTAGCTGTACAGTTATTACACCTTGATGCTTTTAAGAGACTAGTGGGTATATATTCTGAATTATGTTTAGCTGATATGCATTCAGAGGAATGCAGTCTTTTTGAAGGTCATGAGGTACCTCTTTTTTAATTTATATAATTCACTGATTTTACACCTTCATCACCAAGGTTCATATTTAAAATTCTCAATATATTTATATTATTTGGAGACAGGATTAATACTTTTATTAATAATAAAATATCATAAAAGTTCAAAGTAATCTCTTCTATAGTTCTGCTGTGGTCATTATCAATAACCACAAGTCTGTGTTATTCTTTAGCAGTTATACATAGAATTTCAACAGTTTTGGTTTAATTCCAAGTGATGAAATACAAACTGTTCAATTATTTTTAGCCCCCACCCCCATTTACAAATTTAAAACAGATAATTTCAAAGAATTACTGTAAGAAAGAAACAACCTCCGGAAACAACATAAGGAATATCCAGGTTTGTAAATATGATATCCTAGTGCTGGGGATTTGGCAATTTGCTCCATGCTATTCTTTTTTACAAATAATAGAGAAAACAAGATGCAGGAAATGGAAAATGAAACATTTTAATGCATCTGTTAAGTGTGTTTGTCTTCTTTTTCACAAGATTTTTTTTCTGAAGTAATTAGGCTGACATGGGACAATTGGAGCCCAGGGAAGAAGTAGCCAGAAAATGGAGAAGGCAATGTTTGCATGAATCAAGAGGAAGTGAAGGGAACATGATGAATGAGTAGTGAGCTAGAAAGAGTCAAGTGTAGATACCTCCATGGCACAGAGGGACACAACCTTGACTGTGATCCAATCAAACAGAGCTCGATCAGAGGCATTGGCACTGGAGAAGCCAGGCATGGCAGGGGAGGAGTAAAGTTCTGTGGCCCCCTCACCTCTACTGGGAGATGAAAAATGGTCAGTGTGCACTCACAGACATGCTGGGCAGTGTAATTTCCCTGGCAGAGGCCATGGATGAAATGGCTCTTGTGGAAGTGAGGGGGACATGATCTATGAACAGCCTGCTACTTGGCCCTCCCTGATGCCTCAATGGGTGTGTATAATTAGGGCTGGGGTGAAGAAAAAGTCTTCAAACTGTCTCAATATCTGTCATAATGGTGATCCTTTCCACTTAACCCTTGCCTAATAATGGGGAAATAGGACAACTGACTAGGAGTAAGCTGGAGACCTACAGGCAGTGGTGGCAAAGACTGCAACAAAAAGAGATGCGGAAGGGAAAGGATTATGAGATCCAGCTCTGGACATCAGCTGGTTAGGCAGAATTGCACAGTCATCATCAGAGGCATAAGCAAGGTACTGAAAATAAATGATTCTATCACCCAGGAGATCAGAACGTTTGGAATGTGGCTACACTAAAGACAGTACAAAAATTACCTTGGACAGGAAAGTGGAGGAATTAGAAAAAGTAGTGAGCAAAAGTAAGACTAGTTCCCAGCCTGGAAAGTGGAAGGGAGTAATGGGGTGACACAAAAATATCAGGGGCTAGGGTACTTAATGGCTTTTTTGAATATGCTACCTGTGTTTGCAATCAACACAAAGAAGCTAAGAATCAATGAATACAGTACAAGGTTCTAGACATAGGCAGAGGAGAAGAAAGTTAACATGTGTATGGGAGCAACTAGGGGGGGGGGTTATGGTCTAGTGAGACACCGAAGGCTGAGGGTGTAAGCTTGCGTTTATAGTTAACAAGGATACACATTACAAGACCAAATGTATGTACATTTAATAACACAATTAGGGAAGTACATATTCCTTAGACATCCAAACTGATATTCCATCACTACCAGAAGTCTTTCAAGGAATTGATGCAAATGTCATACATACAAACAGCATGAAACTGCTGCTAGATGCACTGAATAGAATAATATAGCACAATTTCAATTTAAATAAGAGCAAACACAGAATAACAGTCATATATAGTGATATAGTCTAACATCAAAAGGAAATGAAATAGATGCAAAAAAAAATCAATGCAATGATGTAATTCTCAAGGCCAGGAGACAAGCTTGAACTACAAAAGATTCTAGTAATAATGCACAAAGAGTTCTTAGAAAATGAATTACAACATGTGTGTGTGTAATTCCATAGTTACCAATGACAGAAGAACAAATAAAGCATTTCAGAGATGAATGACAATGAACAAGAAATGCAGCCACTGAAAAACATCACAAAGAAAGGATATCAGTAAGGAAAGAAAACCAATCATTTTTGATTTAAAGACACAGACCATGTCCAAGGCTTAATGTTCAAAGCTAAAAATATAACAATTATCAATCAACTGATAAGACACATGAATCACATGTGGTAATAGTAAAGTGCAAAGAAAGAGCAAGAGACATACTGGCCAGAAATCCTGATTCAAACAGAAGACATTGTACAGAATTATGCCACATGCAATGCATACCATGGCAACAATGCAAAGGAAGACATGCTGACATACCCTTTACCGTGTTATCCATAGATACAAAGGAATTTCAGTTTAGAGAATCCATGTATCTCATATATGTGGGTATTATTCCAAGATTCCTGAAATAATCAGATTATCACTTGCAACAAGTACAGTTGTGATGAGTACATTAATTCATAATACGGAAGTCAAGAATTTAAAAGATTTTCACATAACTGGGAATTCAGGCATACAACCTCCAGTTCAAACTATCCATAACCCAATGAGGAAAGCTGAGAAAAATCTCATGGGAAAGAGCAATAGGAAAAGCTAGGAAGATTTCTGTCTTGCAGTTTTGAAATATAGCAGCACTCCACTCATGGACTTATGCTGTTAATAGTCAAAAGACTGAGAAACCAAATTACCAACTTTCACTATATTGCCAATGTCTGACAAATCAAGATAAATTAAAGGAACTGCTGGAAAGATATTAGAAAAGACAGAAGTAATAAGACAAACTTCACAAAAGGCACTCAGATTTACAGACTAATATAAAGTGTGCATAAAAAAATATGTGACAGCCCATAGTCTGATCCCAAGTATAGTTTCTACAACTTCCAAATTAAGATCTTAAATTGTTCATGAAAAAGATGGAAAACTAAACAGAAGGAATTGTAGACATCTCCATGAGGCAAATATATTGAGGTTATAGTTCTAGGAATATGAGCAACCAGGGAGCCACAACCAGTTCTGGTGAAAGAAAACAATGTGAGAACTGTGAGAAACAAGAGTTTCATAGAAAGAGAGTTTAATAAAGTCATGTCTCCAAAGAAAAGCTGTAGCACAGAAAAACTCTCCTAGATATGGAAGACCATGGAAGGAGCTAAACAGCTAGATGAACTGTGCAAGAGTCAAAAATAATATTTACTACTCAAAAGTCTCATTTAATTAAAATGTTAATTTTGAAAGTGCACAGAAGTTTTATTTTGATATGAATAGCATGTGCCATGCTTAGAATAATGTTATGATTAGTTTTAAAATGATCGCTATAATGTATATGTTTCTTACATAAATATATATATATATATATATATATATATATATATATATATATATATATGTGTGTATGTTTGTGTATGTGGTTACAATGCATTTTGTTGCAAATAAGGTAGTCAACTGCAAAGTGAGATTTTACATTTAGTTGAATACCTGACTTGTAAATTGGCATGCAAGAATTACTTTAGCTTTTTGGGGCTGATTGTCCTATCTATGCAGTTAGTATATATACATATATATATATATATATATATATATATATATATATATAATATATATATATATATATATATATATATATATAAAAGTAAGGGAGATTGGAGTCAAAGCCCCCATACTCTGAAGTGTGCATGTGGGGGGAGGCAAAGCCCCCTACAAAAACACATTTCTCTTTGGCTTTGTGCAAGTGTGTGATTCCGTGCATCACTGGTCATGATCAAAAGGGATAGGCCATTTATTTTTGCATTTGGAATCATGCCTGTGCTTATAGTATCAGCAGTCAATTGTTGCCCTACGTTTTTAGTTTGATTATGTTATCCTTAACTATTCTAATATGACTATATATGGGACTACTTACCATCTTTCAAACTCCCAACTGTTGATGTCACTAACTTTGACATCTCCAAATTGACACAGACAACATTGACACTGCAAAGCTCATGTTCAGTACATAACCATGAAGTGTTCAAAAGTAAAATGCTGTTTTTTGCAAGCATACTCCCCTCACATGTCTGATAATTGTGCATACTAACTCTGAGATTGCACAATGCGCGGAGAAGTATATATTCCCCAGACACGGGGATTATCAATCTCTTACACCTGTCAACACATCTATTTTGTCAATGCAAGTGTGCCAGTAAAACAGACATCAACATTAGGGAGTTTTGCTTATTTTGAATGCTTCCATAAGTATAAACATAAATACACACTCCAAAACACAAAAAATATCTATCACTTGGCAAAAAACACAATCAATTTTATTTGAGCGTCATACAACTCCCACAGACCACCGTTTTGCACAATAGACTTTTTCAGTACTTAATCTCATTCATATTTATACATATATGCACAGAAAGATTTGCATGGTTGCATACACACACACACACACACACACACACACACACACACACACACACACATGTGTGTGTGTATATATAGATATAGATATATAGATGCCACAGATTTGGTCATGGTATGCATTTATCTCTAGCTACTTTTTTAGATCATTTTTTTCATTGGTGCAAGTGGTTGCATTATATTACAGTTGAATTACAACATTTTGACTGTAATATACTTTTAGGAGTTATCTTCTTTCTTCATTGGTGTCTAACTATGTTGTTAATAAATTTAATTTCCAGGGGTGTGGGAGATCAAGAAGTGTGTGTGTGTGTGTGTGTGTGTGGGGGGGGGGGGGTGTGTGAAGCCCCACACATACAAATCTCTGGCTATTTTAGGAGATCGCAAATTTAATGCATTTGTTCATTTGCAATCAGTTTACTTCAATGTTTTGTTTTGTTTTTTAGATGAAAGTGATCACCTATTAACTTATTCTATGTATTTTCTAACAATGAAAGTTCATTGGCAATCTATAGACATATATGTATATAGTTACCATTCAATTTATCAAGCAGATATTCATCGCAAAATATGAAGTGAGGCCTAATTCAGCAATCCCAGTTCAACTCCTTGCATGAGGAAGAGGGTTTCACTAGCTAGCAAACACCAATAAACGTCCACAAACTGTAGAAATTGTAAAACACCACAGCTCCGAAACTGGATCTGAAACCACACGAAGTTTAATATTGCAAAGTTACTGACGTTACAATAAAGGGTAAGCCAGTACCCGAGACAAAGTCACAGTCCCAGACAAGTGTAAGTAAAAATATCCTGAGCAAGTTAAAAGCACACTGTCCCGGTTCCAGTGTACAAGGTAACCTTACAGAAACAGAAATCCAATATGTGTTAAGCGCTTTTCGTTCGGGTTATACCCGAACTTCTTCAGACAGCCTTCTCAAGTTGTTATTGAACTTAAATAGTTACTTCCTTCAGTTCTATCCTATCAGGAAGAAGCTTAAATCAACACGTTATACAATCAAGTCTCAAAATGTTAACTTTTTTTAAAAAAGTGTATATATATATCTAATATAGTAGTTAGTGCACATTAAGTTAATTTAAATGTCGCATTTTCAATAGTTGCTCGTTCACTTATTATAAGTGACTAATACTCCTACTTAGTAGTTAAACACATCAGTTTTCAAGTTTTTTTCTTTTCCCACAAATGTTACTGTACAGTGGAAGTAAGGGTAGTTAATAAATCTGAACTATATAATGTAGGCCTAGTTCAATCCTTTGTATTTAGTGTAGTTATACTATCCTAAAATACAAAAGAAAGTACCTGTGGAGGGTGAAAAAGGAAATAAAAATATTGAAGTCAGTTAAAATATTAACAATATATTCTTCTCCCTAAAGTAAACAGTAGTTCCCCCTAGTGTTTTGATCTGGTATTTAACGTAAAAATTTTTTAACCTAACGACCACTAAAAAAACACTCCTCTTAAATACCCCAATGTATAAAAAGTGTGAAAAAAATATGTAAAAAATATACATATGTAAAAGTGTGTTGTATTTGTAAATATTAACATAGGACCTAATATTACTCTAAATTCTCATTTAAAATATTACTATACTACCTGTATAAACTTTTTAGTTTTAAAACACATGCAATACTGCAAGATTCGTTTAACCCGGGTTCTACGTGTGCATTTAACCTTAGTTGCCAATTTAATTCATTCCTTTCCAATAGGAGTTTCACTAAACTGTCATTGGCCCCACACCTGTTTTCTGTGTTCTGCATGGTCTGAGATATAACTCTAAATTTAAAAAAGTGACCTTCTTTTAATTCACAGTGGCGGGCCAATGCATTGTTAGGATTCTTCTTACTGATGGCATATATGTGTTCATAAATCCGATCCTTTAGTCTACGGTCGGTCTTACCCACGTAGAAAGCCTGACAAACCTGGCATTCAGTGAGGTAAACTACACTTCTTGTGTTACAGTTGTAAGTGCGCTTAATAAAAAAAGTCTCGTCTCAGATCTTAAATTTGTTACTACACATAATGTGCGCACATTGGTTACAGTGGCCACACTTGCGAGTACCCCCTTTTCCCTCCTTCCTTGTTCTGTTCTGACTCCTTTCAAGAAGTTGTTTTAGGTTTAATCCTCTTCTAAAACTAATACAAGGGTACTCTCCTATTTGGTCAAAAATGTCCTTATTTAAGGATAAGTAAAACCAACATTTTCTAACCACTTTCTGTATATCCATAGCCACCGGAGTGTATGTTAAAGTAAAAGCCAGTTGGTACTTGTTCTTAGTATTACTTTCTTGTAGGGTTAGTTCTCCCCTTGTAGTGTCGTCACCCTCCAGTTTCCTCATTGTGTCATCCCTAGAGCCTGGTCTAGTATGTTTACCCATCTCAATGTTTAAGAAACGGAAGGCCAAAATCAGTTTATATATACCTTTTGCCCTTTTCCTAATAACCTCTTCAAAAATACTATCCAAGAATCTATCAGGATAACCTCTATGTGAAAACATATCAAACAAAAGTTTGGTTTCTTTCTCAAACTCCTCCTCAGTTGTCACCATCCTGGCAGCTCTCACCAGTTGGCCTTTAACTACCGATTTTTCTGGTGTATTGGGTGTTCACTAGTAAAATGTAAGAAGGAGTTTGAGAAAGTGCTTTTTCTATAGATCCTAGCAGTGTAAACCTTGTTAGTCTTGTCTTTCCCTAGGTCAATATCTAAAATGTTTATCCTGTTCTCTTGGTAATTTGAGGTGAATTTTAAAAAAGAGGTTGTTTGATTGAAAAAATCTACTAGTTCTTCAGCCACTTGTTGGTCACCTTCTAATATCATAAAGATATCATCCAAGAATCTCTTGTAAACCTTCACTACTTTAAAATAAGGGTTGTTAAAAATAAACCTGGTCTCCCAATATGCCATGACAAGGTTAGCAAAGCTTGCTCCCACTGGTGTCCCCATGGCTACCCGAATCTTTTGTAAATAAAGTTTGTTGTTAAATCGAAGGTAATTATTCTGTAAAATAATATCTAGTAATTGTTCAACTAGTAAGGTCTCACTATCCAAGGCCCCTTTAGATCTCATGTGTTCTACCACCCATTCTACTCCAATGTTGTGGGGTATACTGGAGTACAGGTCACAAACGTCAACTGTAAGGAAGGTGTTCTCCTCCTGAAACTGTACTGTGTTGATTTCCTCTAAAAAGGACCACGAGTCCTTGCAAATTTGACTCTCACCCTTGATGTATTTTTTTCAAAATCGAGTCAGCTAATTTCGCACAAGGGTAGGTGATGGATTGTCTACCGTCAGCCAGTGCTCTAAATGGGGGGTCCAGTATACTTTTGTGAGTCTTGGGTATACCAAATAGTTGAGGTGTTTTGGGTGCTAGTAAAGTCAAATAGTGGGCCATTTGGCTATCAATCAGCCCATCTATAAAAAGATCATTTAAAAACATCCTAATCCTATTGTATGCCCCTTTCATTTCATTAGTACTTACGACTTCATAGGTGTCTTTCTCTAAAAGTAAAGACATTTTCTTAATTTAGTGGTCCCTGTACATGACCACTAAACCCCCTCCCTTGTCTGGTTTCATAGATCTAATAGGTAGTTTACAAAATTATGTCAAAGAGTGTGGCCAGGATACTGAGGAGATAGGAGCAGAATTTACCAGCTCTGCCATTCTTTTCATATTTGTTTATTTTTAAGTTACCATACTTGATTGTTTTGTGAAAAAGCTAATAATTTAAACTTTTCTGTTTGATAACATCAAAAAATTATTTAATCATTCCTATATTTTCCTGTCAAACTATTATCTGGAAAATGTTCACACCTAAAAGATGAGTCATACAAAAAGAAACTGCCAAGACACTTCTCTGAAGAAGGAGTTCCAAATGGTTTTGACTAAGATGCAGAAACTGTCTCTGAAAATGGAAAAAATGGACAATAAATTAAATAATTTCAAGGAAAGAAGGACAAAGTAAATGGAACTAATCCAAGAGTCTCTTAACCAACAGAAAGTGCAGATTTCAGGAATAGACGAAGCAATAAATGATGTACAATAATTATCAGAAGGAAAAAACAACATTGAGTTCCTACTAAAACAGAATACTTTACTACTGAGCAAAATAGATAATTTAGAGAATATACATTGAAGAAATAATATTTGCATTTTTGGTTTGCCAGAGAAAATAGAAGGGAGTAACATGACAACTTTTTAACATCCTGGCTCCCTAACATTCTTGAACTGCCTGACGCAATGTCCTATGGCATTGAGTGAGCACACAGATCTTTAGCAGATGCTCCCTCTGAAAATAACTCAACACCGAGGTCTACTATTGTCAAGCTTTTTTCATCACAGAACAAAGAACTGATACTCACGACAGCCTGGTCAAAATCTCCCATCAAACTAGAAGGGAAAATAATAAGGTTTGACAATGTCTATTCCTCTACAGTGATTTCTAAAAGGAAATGTTTTCTGCCGTTAATTATAGAGCTCAAGAAAAAACAGATAATGGTTCATTTGCTTTTCCATGCTAGACTTAAACTATTTCTTCCAGATGAGACAAAAAATTTTGAGGACCTGCATACTGCATTGTCTTTTCTGAAAACAAGAAATATAATTGAACAAACGGAACCCATAGACTGGAATAACAGTTCCCTGAAACAAATGTCTGAAAGAAGCGGTTGGAAACCTAATGAGAAGAACAAGAAAATGAAAGAAAAGTGACTATTTAACCAATCATAGCATTACCATGTATGTCAAGCTGTTTAATATCTATTTTACATAAAAAAGTATTCTTTACAGTTTGCTCAAACCCTTTTACCTTCAAAAAAAGGAAACCTGGATGTACATGGCATTAAGGTAAATGTGTTTTTATTACAATTATTTGCTTGCATATACTCTTTCTTGTTTCAATATTAGATATTATTTTAAGTTTTAATATATCAATAACTAGACTATATATTTTTATAGATTATTATAATTAGAACCAATAAATATTTTATTTCTTATTTAATATATATACAAGTTAATATTTGGTACGAGTTCTGCAATTTAAGATTTAGATTTGAAAGGGCATTACTGATATGTGCAATTTTAGTCAAAACATACTAAAGCTTATCAGTAGGATTTAAATATTAATTGGAATGGTTCAACTGCAAGAGATCATTTACAGACAAAGGTGCTTCTGTAAAAATCATTTATTTCTTCTTAAAGATGGAATAGAAACTCTCTGACTAACTTAGATTTATTCGATGGTTTGTTGCTAGCTATATGTATCTAGAGTGGATGAGACTTGATGGTGAGTTGTGTGTGTTTAATTTTGTCCTGTTATGTTTCATTCACATTATACTCTGTGTTTCCTGATGCTTGAGGACATTGCAGTTTTAATGGTGCTGTGTGTTTCTGTGTCATTGATATTTGTAATGTGTGAAGCTCTGTTGCTTTCGTTGTATGAATTTTGCCTTCTGTTGGTCATAGAAGTCTCTTTTGATGTATTGTGTGGTGAACTGCATTGCCAATGATGTTGTGGTGACTGGGTTTGTTGGGGATGAGCTCTTATTTGGCATGTTGTTTGAATTGAAAGATGGATGTGATGTTTGCTGACTGGGAGGTTTGTGATGTTTACAGTGCGATGGGCTCTGTACTTTTTGTTGGCTGTGTTCCAACTGGTAGAGATTAAGAAGATTTGTTTTTGAATGATGCTGGTTGAGAAGTGGGATTTCTGATGGAGTTGTGGTTGGGATTGTTGTTGATGGACACTGGTTTTGTTTTTTTTTCTTTTTTGTCTCAGGAGTTGAGCACGTTGACTGTCGAATGGACAGTTGATACTTTTCATAAGTTTGGCTGAATTAAGTGCAAGCAAAGGCTATCAGTTCATAGGTTCATAGGTGTGTACTAGGCTAATGGCCTTGGAGCCTTTACATACCTAGCCCATAGGATTACTTCCCAGTGCCTCTGTCGAGTAGAGCCACTGGAGTGATCCCCAGGTTGGATTTTCTATTCCCCATCCACTCATTAAGGTTTCTCTTGAAGAGGGCCAGTGAGGTGCTCTGTTTGACATGTATGGAAAGTGTATTCCATAGCAAGGGCCGTCTCTGGGTTATGAACCTGTTCCTCCATCATGTTCTGTTGATTGTGGTAATGAGGTTGAGGTCATTGGAGCGTGTGGTGCAGAGGGAATGGGATTTCTTTAGATATAGCATTTCTAACAGAGCTGGTTCAGACATGCCTTTGTATGTCAAGCGTAGATCGCCTCTAAGCAGGCAATATGAGACGGAGAATAGTTGGAGTTTTTTGAGTCTGTCCATATAGGACAAGTGTTTAAGGTCTAGGATCCTCTTTGGGAGGTACCTTTGCAGCCTCTCCAGTTGTTGCAGGTGTCTAGTGAGGTACATGCCAAACAGGGCATTGTACTCGATGATTGGCCTAATGAGGAAAGAGCAGAGGGAGATAATGACCTCTTTCTTCCTAGATGCAAAACCCTTAGTAATGAGATGTGTCACATAGAAGGACTTTTTGACCACAGTGGCAATGTGGTAGTCAAAAGAGAGGCTGCTGTCAACCTGTGTTCCCAGATCTCTTATAACACCTTCTGTGTTCAGTAGACTACCTTGATGTGGTAATTCATGGGAACCAGGTTTTTCCCTAAGGGGATGATGACACATATTTTGGCATTGAGCTTAAGGCCATGGTTCTGACACTAGTCATTGGTCTCAGTGAGGCCTTTCTGTAGGATGTCAACATCACTTGGGGAGTTAATAATAGCTCCCAACTTGCAATCGTCTGTGAACTTTGTCAGCCAGAGACCATTTGTGTTGGCCTGGACTTCAGAGAACAAGCTCTTTCATAGTCTCATGTTCAAAATATGTAAAAACTCTCACTGTGGTTGTGAAAGAACTGGCATAACAGCTTGCTTTATCTCTTACATGTAGGTAAAGGATTAAAATTATAGTAACAGAAGATTATCTGTTTTTAAAATGTATTTTGGATTAGTTCCTTTTCAGATTGGAGACATTATACTAGGTGACTTCAATATTGACTGGACAACCTGTTCAACACAATTCCCATCCACACATATTAACTTACATGGTTTCTCCTAAACCATAACTACCCCTACCAGACTCAGTAAATCCAACAACAAAGAAAGCATAATTGATTGGATCTTAACAAACAACAATCCTCAGTTATACAAAACAGGAACCCAACCTGAAGACATGAGTGACCACCTATTAACTTTTATAATTCACAAAAGTGAAGATATAACCCACCAAACCACCTTTATCAACCGCAGAAATTTAAAAAACTTCAACCTAAATAAATTCCTAAATGATCTTAGCCTATGTAGATGTGCCAAATTTAAAACACTACCCCTAGACCAAGCAGTCTCCGAATTCAACACAACCTTCCTTGCCATCTTAGACAGCCACGCCTCAACATGAAGAGCAAGAACAAAAAACAGAATAGCACCTTGGCTAACCAATACTACCAGACAAAAACTTGCATCTAGAAATAGAGCATGGAATTCATGGAGAGCCACCAAATCACCACTTGACCACATAAAATACAAACAAATTAGAAACGAAACTAAAAAAATCTATTATGCTAGATAAACAAAACTACTGTCTTAATCTACAACAAAAACACCAAACTCAACCTCAGAAATTTTGGTCATGTCTTAATAAGCTACTCCACCCGGGTAAATTCACTACCCCCACCCCCTCATCAACCTCACAACTTCCCCCTGAAACAGTAGCAAGTACCTTTAACACTTTTTTCACCGAAACCGTCAAATCTTTAGCCAAAAATCTAACACCCTCCTCTTATTCCACAACCTCATCTACTCAAGTGAACCCTATATCATTAAAATTCGAGCATATCCCCACAGACTATATCAAATCTTTACTTAAAAAACTAAAACCAACTACCCTCGCAGCAGATCTACTTCCCACTGAATTCCTACAAAAAGCCGCTACAATTATAGCCTATCCTATCTCCATCCTAATCAACCGTACAATCCAAGAATCCTACATCCCCTCTATCTGGAAAATTTCACACATTATTCCACTTCATAAAGGAGGTAACTCCACAAAACTTTCTAACTACAGACCAATTGCTATTCTATCACCCCTAGCCAAAATAATGGAAAAATGCATTCAGAAACAACTTCTAGCACACCTCACCCATAATTCACTATTAGCACCATCCCAACATGGTTTTAGACCAGCCCATAGTACTACCACTGCCCTTCTCTCCTTCTCTCACACAATCAACCTAAATCGTAATCTAAATCTCCTCTCCCCTGCCCTCTTCCTCGATCTGTCTAAAGCATTCGATATGGTCAACCACAAATTACTCTTAGATTCCCTCAACTCACTCTATATAGACAAATCAGTATCTAATTGGTTCCACTCATATCTAAACAATCGACAACAAGCAGTCATGTGGAAAGATAATCTATCCCCCCTTCTACCTGCCACCCTTGGTGTTCCACAAGGTTCCATTCTCGGCCCACTTCTCTTTTCTATTTTCATCAGTGAACTCCCTAATGCCATACCACAGGCTACTTCCATACAGTACGCAGATGATTCCACACTAATTTGCACTGCCTCTACTCCAGCGGAATTATAATCTCTAACCCAGTCTACCTTTAACAAAGTAGAAAACTGGCTTAACACTCGTTTACTCTTACTGAATCCAAATAAAACCAAATTACTACTGTTTACCCCCACCCATAAACACACACCACCAATATTTACCATCTCTTCAAACAATGGAACTACAATATCTCCAGAAACAAACACCAAACTACTAGGTGTAATCATTGACAACCACCTTAGTTTTAAAGCCCACATAGACCAAACCATCAAAACAGTAAATAATAAAATTGGATCCATGTACAGGATAAAGAAATATCTAACCACATGCACCAGATCCACCATAGCTTGCACCCATCTTCTATCCACACTTCTATACACCTCACCCATCCTCACAAATCTATCTATATCAAACCTCAACAAGATAACCAGCTGCTACAATAATATAGCTATATTTGCCACAGGCTCCACATATAGAACCCACCACTGTAACAATCTTCAAAAACTAGGTTGGCTAGAACTCCCCAATCAAATAAATTACACCCAACTCATACTTACTCAAAAAATCCTATACCAACCAGGCAGTACTCCAGGTCTAACTAACATAATCACCCCTTATAACAACCTTACTTCCCTCCGCTCATCCAGCAGAATGCTAGTCCAAACCATAAGAGCAAATAACACCGCTGGAGATTCATTGTTCTCCAACTATACTGGAAAAAATGGAACTCCCTTCCCCATGAAATAACAACCATAAGCTCAGCACCTCAATTCAAAAAAGCTCTAAAAACATACATGAACAGACACTGGCTATGTCCATGTCTAAACCCGACTAATTAATAATAATCACATAACCCCCCCCCCCCACCTATTTCATCCCATCTGTAGAGGTATATCTTTCATATATAACCCTTTAAACCCCCACTACAATAAGACTGCTCTTTATTAACCACAGATTTACAACTAACATCATGCTACAACACATTGCTATCCATTGCTATCTTTCTATCTATTTTGACCTCTATATCTCCGCAACAACAATCTTGTATATAGACCTACTACTCTTGTCTGTAACTTGCCTAATCATTTCTTTAATAATTTCAACATGTTCATATATGTTTGCTACTAAATGCTTTTGTAAAATTGCTGCTATTGATATGTTAACTACCTAAATAGTTCCTACTGTATATCACTATCTATATTATGGGCTATGAAATGTTTTTGATTACTTGGAGCTTTTCTCCCCGGGCCTCCGCTGAAAACGGACTTGTATCCAGTAGGACTTTCCCGGTTAACAAATGTAAAATAAATAAATAAATACATCTGCATCTAATATACAGTACTTCTTTTAAGTAGAAATGTATAAACTTTTAGTTTGTATTTGCTGAAATGCTTATGAAAAGGTGGAGAGTGGGTGGAATTTTAGAGTGCAGCCCAGTTGTTTGCTGATTAATATTAAGTATTTCTCAGCATGTGCACAAAAGTTAATTTATGATTTTAAAATTAACAAGTATTTTTGACTGCTACTGTGAGAGTTGTAACTGAAAAATATAACCTGGTGAAATTTCATGCTATACAGATGAAGAACTTTGTTCAGAAAACGATCACATGTAACCTTCCAGAATAAGCTGAAAGTCATGTTCCACCAGTGGCATAGCTGTGTGTGTGTGGTGGGGGGGGATGAGAGGGGTGGTCCACCCTGGGTGGCACTTTTTGTTTCCTTACTAGTTTAATTTAAAAAATGTTTTTTTAAAGGTGTTCTTCTTTAAGAAAGGTCACCAAATTTTAAATACAGTACAGTGTTTTGCTGCTAACGAGTGTTCAATGTATAGAATTGTGCTTCTTCACCAAGTAAGGGGAATTTTATTTTGCTGCCTTATCTGTATGTAAAATTCCCCAGTTAGGTATACCTAGTGGTTAGTGTTACTCAGGCTCAAACCCTGTACCTTAGGTACAAAAAACAAGAGTCTGAATTCTATACCTGTGCCAACACGTGTGATTCAAGAAGTTGAGTCCATAGCGCTCAACTGTCCAAATTTTCACAGAATGTCTGGAATGTTTGGCTCATAATTTTGGTCTGTTCCTCTTATAATTTGTGGCTTTCTGGCAAATCAGTGAGAACTGAATTTACTAAATAGTGATAGACATTAAAGTTTCAGTCTTCCTATCTTTCAGGAAACACATGGTAACAGAAAACATTTTATTCTAGCAAGTTTCCAAGATTATACTAGCAATGTTTAAAATGTGTCCCTGTTTTGGGGCCTTTGCCCCCACCCCCACCAATAAGTTTTGGCTTTTTCCAGATTTCTTGTGCTGCAAAGCTGAGAGATATAGTTAGTTGAGTGTCAGTGGATTTTACAAGGAGCTCAGAACTTCAGGGATGAAAAGTTTAGTGCTGCTTATGCTAAGTCTGTTTACAGATCTCTTTAATGTGGAATTATTTAGATTACTTTTACTTCTGCAGAGAGTGTACATACAGTATTTACTAATATTGGTGGATTGTAATGACAGACGTTTGAGTAGACTTTCATTATGGAAATGTTTTGAATTGGGGATTATTGGTTCATACACTTTGATTGCTTACTGGGAAAATGTTCAAAACAAAAAATTTAAAACACGCTCTAACAAGTGAGCTGTATTATACAAGGAATCTAATTTAGCACAATGAGGAAGGTGAATCAAAGAACACATGTATGCTTGCATGGTCCTAAATATGTGTGCAATGGGCCTATAATTTGAAAACAGCCCAAAGGTAAAGTTTATCCACCACTGGCCAGCAGCATTTTATTTGAATGTGGGTTTCAATGCTGTTTCAATGAATGTGAGTTTCAAGGGCAGCAAAGTTTTAATAGTAAGTCTGTTTTCAGTGTGAGACTGTATTGCTTTGTTTAGCAGATGTCTATCAGTCTTTGTGCTATAAATTTTAAAATAAAAGTTTTAAATGAAATCCAAATAATCATTGTAGAAGTAAAGCATAAAGCAGTATGTAAGCCTCTCAGTCTTTCCAGCATAAAATGAAATGCAGGTATTACATTTCGCAAGATATACTAGTTTGCTGGAAAAAGAGTTTCCTTTCCTGAAAAGCAAAGTATTACCATTTTCATTAGCCAAAGTAATATAGGTACCCTGTAGAATGTAATGGCAGTAAGAAAATCTACCACAGGGTCTGGTGCCATTTAGGTTGTTGTTAGCTCCACCATTACTAATTTTCCTTTCTAAAACCAACTTTAAATTAGGTCCTATTTTGGTAGAAAAAGTGGGTTCCACCCAAAACTTGGTACACCTCATTGTTGGTTTTGAAAATACTCCAGTTTTTATTAAGAATATTCTTAACCTCATTGTATTGGGGACTATATTGAATCACACAGGCTTGTTGGAAATCAATATTTGTCCCATCATCTATATCTGCACCTGTCTGGGGGGGGGTTGTTAACTCCCTACCTAAAAGCAGCATATATTTTTTACCCCATTCATCCAAAACTTCTCTTAGAATGGCATCATTAAATTCACCAGGATAACCCCTATCTAAAAACATTTCCTTCAGATGTACAAATTCCTTTATTACATTCTCTTTTTGGGAAGTCATCCTGGCTATCCTAATAGCCTGACCTTTAATGATGCCTTTCTCCTGAAACAGTGGGTGATGGCTGTTATAATGTAAATAGCTATTGCAGAAGGTTTTCCTACGATATACTCAAGAAATAAAACCTTTTTTTCCTTTTACTATCTTTGTATCCAGATAATTTATTTCCTAATCATGACACTCAAAGGTAAATTTTAAAAAAGTGGTGGTACTGTTCAAATACTCAGTGAAAGCAGGTATAGAGTCTTTTTTACCTCTCCATAAAATAAAAATATCATCCAAAAACCTGTTATAGGAGAGAATCTCTGAGAAATATTCACTTTTGAAAACATAGGTTCATACTAAGCTAACTGCCCTTGCAAGCCATTGTAAGCCTAGCCAATTATCCCTTGTGAGACTCAAACTCTGCACCTTGTGTTTGTAAAGCAAACACCTTAACCATTAGGCCATTCCCTTTCTCAACCCAATAAAACAAGGTTAGCATAAACGGGGGCACAAGTGGCCCCCATAGCTACACCTTTTACCTACTGAAAATATTGCCCCTCAAAAAAAATATAATTATTTTCAAGAATAAGTGCCATGATTTCACATAGCATGGTAACCTGATCATGTTGTAGGTGGGAACAGGTAAAAAGTACATCCTCAAATATTGCTAAACCTTCTTGTTTGGGAATACAGGAAAAAAGATCCTGGACATCAATAGTCAAAAAACTAACTCCTGGGGACTATAATTCTGATTTTCATTGCCCCAGGAAGTCCCATGAATCTTTAACCAAATGTGGTACCCCCTCCACAATATGCTTTATCATTCTGTCTATATAGACAGCTAAATTGTGTGTTTTAGAACCTCCAGCTGCCACTATTGGCCTAAATGGAGGGGCCACGATACTCTTGTCTACTTTTGGTATCCCAAAACATAACCAGTACTTTGGGATGTGAATTAGAAAGAAAATCATAAACCTCTTTGGAAATTCTTTGATCTAATACATATTCATATAAAAAGCTATCAATACGTTGATAAGAAATGTGTATTTGGTTTTTGGAAACTTGAGAGTAATTTCCGACATTAAACAAACTTTCCTGCATGACATTGGTATAGTCCTCAGAATTGAAAACTATAAAACCTCCACCTTTGTCTGGGGTCATAATTCAAATGTGTTTGTCTTCTCAAAGTTCCTGAATAAGCCTCCTTTCCTTGGAGTTAAGGTTGAAAAAGACTCCCCCCCCCCACATCTTATAAAGATCATCTCGAACAGCCTTCTCAAAAATGGCTACCAGGGGATGTAGGGGTGGATTAAATACACTATTTTTCTTAAAAAGATTTTTCTTTTCTATGGATTTATTGCCCCCATCCTTTTTCCAAAATAAAACTTTCAAGTTTAATTTCCTTAAATACAGCTGTACATCTATTAATACCTCTGCGATATCAGGAATTTTGGTAGGGACAAACTTAAACCCTTTAGAAAATAATGTAATAAATGCATCTGAAATAATCCTATAATAATCCTATCAGTGTAGTTGTAAATATTGAAACCATAGGAGGTATGGAGAATGTCCTGCCCTTCGTTCCCTAATATTGATACCTCCCTGTCTGCCACTTGGGGAAACCGTTCTGGTATTGTGCCACTTTGCTGTATGCAGTTTGTCTCCCTTGCTTCTTGTTTGCTATTCTTTTTGAGCGCCTTAAAACTGGAAAATCCTATTGATCAGGACATTCCACCATCTCTTCTTCTCCAAAATATCTGTTCTCATTGTCCCCTTCAATACCAGACATGGTCCTGTTATTGCCATCAAATTGGGAATGAAACCCACTTTGATCAGAAACTGCATGTCTAAAAACAAGGTTATTAGTAGGGTACACTTTATGATTTTTGTATTGTTTAAGGTCCCTATCTAACTTCCTTGATTTTTTATAAAAAATACTGTTGCATTTTTGCTCTACCCTGCCAATGATTTTATTATAAAGCCCTTCATATTGGGAAAACAACAAATCACCTAGAATCATACCATTTAACTCTTCTACTTCTTTTTGAAGACTATTTTCCATCTGTTCATGAAAATGCACAACTTTGTTAAGAAGTTCAAACCCCCATTTATCAAAAAGTTTAACAAAATCCCCAATAACATCAGCATCATAATGTAGTCCAAATGGGAATTTATACACCCGTAACCCCTGCGCTACAACTTGTAAATGCAGGCATTCCTTAAAATAAACAATTTCCATTTGAGACATTCTAAATTTAAACAGTTTTTTCTCAAACACATAAATCATGTCTTTCAAAGATTTGAAACTGTTATTATCGCAATTGTCCTTGCCAGACATTGTCCCTGGTGCCTTGAGTTATTCATTGAAAACAAAGTTCTTTTTAAGCAGGGAACCATATTTACAACTAGTCCCCCTTATATTC
This sequence comes from Protopterus annectens, assembly GCF_019279795.1. Classification (NCBI taxonomy): domain Eukaryota; kingdom Metazoa; phylum Chordata; order Ceratodontiformes; family Protopteridae; genus Protopterus; species Protopterus annectens. The sequence goes on from NC_056739.1 coordinate 462,690,565, forward strand.
TGCTTACAGTTGTTAACATCATTCCTAGGACAAGAATGCCCATTAAAAGTAACTCCCTGCTCAGGGAGCACACTGCTGTGATTACATCTCCCTTCAAGATTACAATTAGTCAATTTAGGGGGAATAGAATCTTGAATAAGGTTACCAGTACCTGTTTCTTTGTGCTCTGCCTGTCGCGGCTGCTCAATAATGCCGTTGGAAATAACATCAAGGTCTTTGCCAAAGTAAACAGCACAATTAGTGCCTAAATCCTTCCTCGAATGACTTTGTTGGTTAAAATTCGAAAAATCATCCCCATTACAGGGAAAATGCTGTTTTCTGTCACCATGATGGACCTCGGCTGTCACGGTGACATCACCATGCCTCCTCGAGGTGCACAAACAGCTGCCCAAACCATTTCAAAAGTTTTCTTTACCTTGGGAGCAGGAGCCTCCTCCATTCGCTTGTACATCCTCCACACAACTGCCAGAACCAAGCGAACCACTCTGGTGACTGTGCTGTTGTGAAAACAGCTCAATAAGCCAAGTTAACTCACCCTTTAACTCGGCCATATCTCTTTTGAGCTCCAAAAGTTCCAGGTGATGCCCAGAATCAATGACTGGTGAAAAATCCAAAGGTTCAGGAGAAACCATGACGCCCAAAACACCACAAATGAAACTATAAAACTAGTAAAGTGGTGTAAAAGTACTTACCAAAAAAACAAATAAACCAAAAAATAAGCACCCTGGTAGTCAGTCTCCAGTCTGCTTTATTGTAAAATAAAATCAGTTAAGCGTTTTTATCAAACACAGTTGACTTCATCAGAACAAAGACCTTTTCTTAAAAAGCAGTTTAAATAGGTTTAAAACAACCATAATTGGTTAAAGAACAGCCAACCTTAGCTCCAAGGAGGCTTTTCAGGAACTAAGAGAAGACAAAAGCATTCAATTTATGACCCCAGACAAAGGTGGAGGTATTATAGTTTTCAATTCTGAGGACTATACCAATGTCACGCAGGAAATTTTGTTTAATGTTGAAAATTACTCTCAAGTTTCCAAAAACCAAATACACATTTCTTATCAACGTATTGATAGCTTTTTATATGAATATGTATTAGATCAAAGAATTTCCAAAGAGGTTTATGATTTTCTGTCTAATTCACATCCCAAAGTACCAGTTATGTTTGGGATACCAAAAGTACACAAGAGTTTCGTGGCCCCTCCATTTAGGCCAATAGTGGCAGCTGGAGATTCTAAAATACACAATTTAGCTGTCTATAAAGACAGAATGATGAACCCAGTCACTGGGGATGCACAAGCCAGTGCATTTCTTTGTGCCGGTCCCAAGTCTGGATAAATGGGGAGGGTTGCATCAGGAAGGGCATCCGGCATAAAATTTTGCCAAATCATACATGCAGAGAACAGTACAGAAATACATACTGGATCGATCGAGGCCTGGGTTAACAATGACCACCACCAGTACTGTTGGCCAACAGGGTGCTGGCGGAAATTGGGCTACTGTTGGCCGAAGGAGGAGAAGAGGGGGAAGGCATGCCCAAAGGCAGGTAAAGGCTAGGACTGTGATAGTGAGGGTCGGAACTTTGAATGTTGGCAGTATGACTGGTATAGGGAGAGAGCTAGCTGATATGATGGACCAAAGGAAGGTTGGTATATTGTGTGTGCAAGAGACCAGATGGAAGGGGAGCAAGGCTAGGTGTATCGAAGGCGGTTTCAAATTGTTTTATCATGGTGTGGATGGGAGGAGAAATGGTGTAGGCATTATCCTGAAGGAACAGTATGCTAAGAGTGTTTTGGAGGTGAAAAGAGTGTCAGATAGAGTGATGTTTATGAAGCTGGAAATTGATGGTGTAATGATGAATGTTGTTAGCGCATATGCTCCACAAATTGGGTGTATGATGGATGAGAAAGAAAAACTTTGGAGTGAGTTGGATGAAGTGATGATGACTGTACCCAAGGGTGAGAGACTGGTGACTGGAGCAGATTTCAATGGGCATGTTGGTGAAGGGAACAGAGGGGATGAGGAAGTGATGGGTAGGTATGATGTTAAGCAAAGGAATGCAGAAGGTCAGATGGTAGTGGATTTTGTGAAAAGGATGGACATGGCTGTGATGAATACATATTTTAACAAGAGGGAGGAGCATAGGGTGACATACAAGAGTGGAGGAAGATGCACGCAGGTGGATTATATCTTGTGTAAAAGGGCCAGTCTGAAGGAGTTTGGAGACTGTAAAGTGATGGCAGGGAAAAGTGTAGTTAGGCAGCATAGGATGGTGATTTGTAGGATGACATTGGTGATAAAGAAGAGGAGGATGAGTGTGTGAAGGCAGCACCAAGGATCAAATGGTGGAAACTGAAAAAGGGTAATTGTGAGGTGATGTTCAGGGAAGAGTTAAGACAAGCACTGGGTGGCGGTGAAGAGTTACCGAACAGCTGAGTAACTACAGCAGAGCTAGTAAGAGAGATGGCTAGAAAGGTGCTTGGTGTGACATCTGGAAAGAGGAAGGAGGACCAGGAGACCTGGTGGTGGAATGAAGAAGTACAGGAGAGTATACAGAGAAAAAGGTTGGCGAAGAAGAAGTGGGATTGTCAAAGAGATGAAGAAAGTAGAGAAGAGTATAAGGAGATGAGGTGCATGGCAAAGAGAGAGGTGGTGAAGGATAAGGCGTATGAAGAGTTGTATAAAAGGTTGGACACTAAGGAGAGAGAAAAGGACCTGTACCAATTGGCTAGACAGAGGGACCGAGCTAGTAAAGATGTGCAGCAGGTAAAGGTGATAAAGGATAATGAGGGAAACTTACTCACAAGTGAGGAGAGTGTGTTGAACAGATGGAGGGGCTGGTGAATGAAGAGAATGAGAGGGAGAGAAAGTTGGATGATGTGCATATAGTGAATCATGAAGTGCAGTGGATTAGCAAGGAGGAAGTAAGGATAGCTATGAAGAGGATGAAGAATGGAAAGGCTGTTGGATCAGATGACATACCTGTGGAAGTATGGAGGTGTTTATGTGAAATGGCAGTGGAGTTTTTAACTAGATTGTTTAATGAAATCTTGGAAAGTGAGGATGCCTGAGGAATGGAGAAAAAGTGTTTTGGTACCGATTTTTAAGAATAAGGGTGATGTGCAGAGCTGTAGTAACTACAGAGGGATTAAACTGATCAGTCACAGCATGAAGTTGTGGGAAAGAGTAGTGGAAGCTAGGTTAAGAAAGGAGGTGATGATTAGTGATCAGCAGTATGGTTTCATGTCAGGAAAGAGCACTACAGATGTGATGTTTGCTCTGAAAGTGTTGCTGGAAAAGTACAGAGAAGGTCAGAAGGAGTTGCATTTTGTCTTTGTGGATTTAGAGAAAGCATATGACAGGGTGCCTAGAGAGGAGTTGTGGTATTGTATGAGGAAGTCGGGAGTGTCAGAGAAGTATGTAAGAGTGGTACAGGATATGTACGAGGGTAGTGTGACAGCGGTGAGGTCTGCGGTGGGAGTGACGGATGCATTTAAGGTGGAGGTGGGATTACATCAAGGATCAGCTCTGAGCCCTTTCTTATTTGCAATGGTGATGGACAGGTTGACAGACAAGATCAGACAGGAGTCCCCATGGACTATCATGTTTGCAGATGACATTGTGATCTGTAGTGAGAGGAGGGAAAAGGTGGAGGAGACCCTGGAGAGGTGGAGATATGCTCTAGAGAGAAGAGGAATGAAGGTCAGCAGGATTAAGACAGAATATATGTGTGTGAATGAGAGGGAGGATAGAGGAATGGTGAGGATGCAGAGCATAGAGGTGGTGAAGGTGGATGAGTTTAAGTACTTGGAATCAACAGTTCAGAGTAATGGTGAGTGTGGAAGAGAGATGAAGAAGAGAGTACAGGCAGGATGGAGTGGGTAGAGAAGAGTGTCCCGAGTGATTTGCGACAGACGACTACCAGTAAGAGTGAAAGGGAAGGTCTACAAGAAGGTAGTGAGACCAGCTATGTTATATGGGTTGGAGACAGTGGCACTGACAAAAAGGCAGGAGTCAGAGCTTGACGTGGCAGAGTTGAAGATGTTTAGATTTGCACTGGGTGTGACAAATATGGACAGGATTAGGAATAAGTATATTAGAGGGTCAGCCCAGGTTGGAAGGTTTGGAGACAAAGCCAGAGAGGCAAGATTACATTGGTTTGGACATGTGCTGAGGAGGGATGCAGAATATATTGGGAAAAAGATGCTAAGGATGAAGGTGCCAGGTAACAGGAAAAGAGGGAGGCCTAACATAAGGTTTATGGATGTGGTGACAGAGGACATGCAGGTGATTGGTGTGACAGAGCAAGAATGCAGAGGACATGAAGAAATGGAAACAGTTGATCTGCTGTGGCGACCCCTGACGGGAGCAGCCGAAAGAAGAAGAAGAAGATAGACAGAATGATAAAGCATATTGGGGAGGGGGTAGCACATTTAGTTAAAGATTCATGGGACTTCCAGGAGCAATTAAAATTATGGTCCCCAGGAGTTACTTTTTTGACTATTGATGTCCGGGATCTTTTTTCCTGTATTCACAAACAAGAAGGTTTAGCGATATTTGAGGATGTACTTTTTACCCATTCCCACCTACAACATGATCAGGTTACCATGCTATGTGAAATCATGGCCCTCATTCTTGAAAATTATATATTTTTTGAGGGGCAATATTTTCAGCAGGTAAAAGGTGTAGCTATGGGGGCCGCCTGTGACCCCATTTATGCTAACCTTGTTTTATTGGGTTGGAAAAGGAAATATGTTTTCAAAAGTGAATATTTCTCAGAGATTCTCTCTTATAACAGGTTTTTTGATGATATTTTTATTTTATGGAGAGGTAAAAAAGACCTGCTTTCATTGAGTATTTGAACTATACCACCACTTTTTTAAAATTTACCTTTGCGTGTCATGATGAGGAAATAAATTATCTGGATACAAAGATAGTAAAAGGAAAAGAAGGTTTTATTTCTCAAGTATATCGCATGAAAACCTTCTGCAATAGCTATTTACATTATAACAGCTATCACCCACTGTTTCAGAAGAAAGGCATCATTAAAGGTCAGGCTATTAGGACAGCCAGGATGACTTCCCAAAAAGAGAATGTAATAAAGGAATTTGTACATCTGAAGGAAATGTTTTTAGATAGGGGTTATCCTGGTGAATTTATTGATGCCATTCTGAGAGAAGTTTTGGATGAATGGGGTAAAAAATATATACCGCTTTTAGGTAGGGTTTAACAAAAAAAAACCCAGGCAGGTGTAGATGTAGATGGTGGGACAAATATTGATTTCCAACAAGCCTGTGTGATTCAATATGGTCCCCTATACAATGGGGTTAAGAATATTCTTAATAGAAACTGGAGTATTTTCAAAACCAACAATGAGGTGTATCAAGTTTTGGGGGAATAAAACACTTTTTCTACCAAAATAGGACTTAATTTAAAGTTGGTTTTAGAAAGGAAAATTAGTAATGGCAGAGCTAACAACAACCTAAATGGTACCCAACCCTGTGGTAGATGTTCTTATTGCCATTACATTCTACAGGGTACCTCTATTACTTTGGCTAATGAAAATGGTAATACTTTGTTTTTCAGGAAAGGAAACTGTTTTTCCAGCAAACTAGTATATCTTGCGAAATGTAATACCTGCATTTCATTTTATGTTGGAAAGACTGAGAGGCTTCTTAAATCCAGAATATATGAGCATCTATATGATACAAAACATAAAAGAGAAACGAATGCCCTGTTTAGACATAGTTTACAGTGTGACGGTTTTTCTGGGTTTAAGTTTGCCATTCTGGATACTGTGCAAGTAGATTCAAGAGGGGGGATTGGCAAAATGTATTGTGTAAAAAAGAGCTGTTGTGGCAGTTAAGGTTGGCTGCAAATGTACATCCAGGGTTAAATGATTACTTGACTATCCTGCCAGTATTAAAAGAAAAAGTAGGACAAGTCTAAGTACCTTCATTTGTTTTATTGTTTTACTAATATGACAGTGAATAATATTGACCTAATGGTTTTTCCTACTCTGATTATTTTAAATATTAATATTCATGATTTATGCTAATGTAATGTTTTTTATTGGCTGTTTTTAACCAATTATGGTTGTTTTAAACCTATTTAAACTGCTTTTTAAGAAAATGCCTTTGTTCTGATGAAGTCAACTGTGTTTGATGAAAGCGCTTAAATGATTTTTTATACAATAAAATGGACTGGAGACTGGAGACTGACTACCAGGGTGCTTATTTTTTGGTTTATATTGCTGAGTTATATTTTAATGCATTTTGTTTTGTCTTTATTTATTGTGCTGAATATCATACTAAATATCACTGTAATTTCAACCTTGTGACATAGCTGCAGTCACACAGAAAACATGTTCTTTTTCAGTATGATTTTGCTGTCAGTACTTGTAATTTCTATTACACTGACTATGGTTTTCTAGTCCTAATAAGGCATACATTGTAAAAAACACATATAAGATATTTAAATACTTGCAGTAGTATTGAACTTGATTAACATTATTCATTGTAATATAACATACAAAATTAAACTATTTATAATATTTTTTTCTACATTAGATCATTGAAGTTCTTGTTAAAATAGTTCACAATATGTTAAAATAATATCATACTGAAAAATAAAACTTCACCTGTTAACTTACTTAAATTATAGAGACCTCATTTATGTTGAGAGTTATTACAAAATATAATATGCTTTTTCACTTCCTTTATTTTCATTAATATGATAGTGTTATAGAATGGTGGAGGGGAATTAATCCTGCTTCTACTCTTGCATACGATGACTTAGAATCATTATCTAAGTCTGGAGTATTATAGCCATGTGATGAATGAAAGCTAAAATAACTTCATGTTTAATATTTTATGTAATATTTTTCTTTTTTTTTTTTTTTTTGGTGTCTACAATTTCCTGCATTTTATCCATTTGTATTAGCATGAAGTCAACTGTGTTTATTGTTATTTACATGCACCATGCAAGTGGTCTACTCATGTTATCACATCTTAAAGCTGTGAAGTTCTTAATTAAAATATTTTGGGTTACAATGATGACAAGTGTATTCTATTAATATTAGTGGATTGAATAATGGTTGCAAAAGGAGTAGTTCAAATATTATTTAAAACTATTTTATTCCCAGGTAATTTTAATTGAAGCAACTCATCTATTAACAAATGCTATAGACAGACTCAATAATAAACATTATACTGTAATAGCTAGTTCTCAATATAATCAAAAAGAAGAGGAGTAGCTATTTTGTGGAAAAATTCTATATCTATACCAAATATACTGAACACATATAGCGATGTTAAATGTATGTTTTGCTTAGTAACCTTACAAATTAATGAGCAGATATACACTTTTGTTAACATCTATTGGATACCAGGTATAGGTGTTAAAACAGTCAATCTTCAGCTTGATCAGATCATCCAACATTCAAAGGGTAGCCTAATTTTGGCAGGAGATTTTAACTGTATATTAAATCAGAAAGATACTAACACTAAGGGAAAGTGTAGAATATCAGCTACAGTCAAAGCATTAATAAATTTCATTAATTTATTTAATATCAAAGATATTAATGAATTTACAGTCACTGATTCACTTGTTTTTACCCATTTCTCAAATAGGCATGGAACACAATCAAGAATTGATAGAGTCATTGTTTCAAATGACCTAACTAAACCTGGGTAAAGTTAAAGTAGTCTCATGCCCACTTTCTGATCATAATGCCATAACATTTGAATTCTTTTTGAAACATAACAATAGTCACATTAAAAGAACATCGACATATATAACCAACTTAAAAGATTTCAAAGAATTCTTCAACAAAGAGATACAGACTTACATTGAATTTAATAATACTAAAGACATATCAGAAGTTTATATATGGGATGCTCTTAAATGTTATTTAAAAGGAAAAATTATAAATTGGTAGTCATTAAAGAAAAAGCAATGGGATAAGGACTTACTTGAAATACAGGTGAAAATTGATAAACTAAAATTAGAAGGCCAAAATGGCAATAATATCTCTATGAAAGAAATTAAAAAAATACAAAACAAGTACATAGAAATTCTAAATCATAAAATTAAGATACATTTAGAAAAGATTAAACTAACAAATTATGCTATAAATCCAAAACCTATGGGTAAAATAGCTTTGAGAACAAAATGATAATTAAATCAAACCACATCAAAAGTTGCGCACAGTTAATAAAAAGTCACTGTGATAGAAGATATATTGAGGGAATTTAGAACTCATTTTAGTAAAATTAATCAATTGAATCCAACAATGAATCCACAAGATGCAATTAAAATGTTTATTAGGAAGCATACTAAAAATAAATTGACACATGAACAATTGAAAACAATAGACAGACCTATATTGATATCTGAACTTAAAAATCAAATAAATAAGCTAAAAACCTAACAAAGTCCAGGCAAAGACAACATAATACCAGAACTTTATAAGCTTATGCATTCTATAAGCTCATGCCTAAGAATGCTTTAAACATCTTTCTTCATGTTTTTCAGTTAAAGATTTAAGAATAGTCCCAACTTCATGGAAATATATGTTTATATCTCCAGTTTTGAAAACAAAAAAGGACCCAGGCAACTGTTCTTCTTATAGACCAATTTCACTATTAAATCCTGATTACAAAATATTCGTGTCTATATTTGCTAAAAGAATTCAACAATTTCTTCCATATTTAATCAATAATGGTCAAACTGGACTTATTAAAACAGAAATACTTACGATAATATCAAAAGAATACTAACTATAATTGATTATGCTAATAACATAAAGATTAATTTAAATTTAGTAAGCCTAGACATCAACAGTGCTTTTGACACAGATAATTGGAAATATCTTTTATTGGTTTTAGAAGAATGTAATTTCTCAGGGTTTTCTGCAACTCATAAAAATTCTTTGCTATTTACTTTGATTTTGGAACCATTTGTGAATTACATAAGATCAAAACCAAAAATTAAAGAAGTACAAATAGATTGCAATCTAAACTTTAAAATACTTTTGTTTGCAGATGATCTTCTGTTGTCATTGAATTATATTAAACATTCTATTAATTCTCTTTTTGAGGTTATTGAAAATTTTCAGTCTAAATCTAGTCTTACATTCAATGAAGACAAAAACAAAAATGTTATGCATAAATTCCAATACATCTGACATGGAGAAAAGATTTTCTAAATATATAGTTAAAGATAATAACATAAAATATTTAGGAATAATTTTAACTAAAAACATTAAAGATATAATAAATATAAATTATAGTAGCCATCTAGATAATATTAAAAATCTTATTAATAAAATGAACAAATTCCTATTTCATAGGTTCATAGGTTCATAGGTTCATACTAGGCTATCTGCCCTAGGGCATTTATAAGCCTAGCCAGAGTGTGTGTGGCTTTCACCACCCCTTAGGATGAGAATACTATACCCATTAGTTTGCTGTGCCTCTGTCCAGCAGTGATACAGAGATGATTCTAAACCTACGATCTCCCATCCACTTGTCAAGATTTCTCTTGAACAGAGTCAGTGAGGGGCTCTGCCTCACATGGACTGGGATTCTATTCCATAGTGTAGGGAGTCTCTGGGTGATGAATCTGTCCCTCCAGCACGTCCTATTTATATCCGTGTTGAGGTTTAAGTCTCTTGCTCGTGGCTCTGGTGGATTTGGATTTTTGAGGTGGAGCATGTCCATTAATTCCGGGTTGGACATGGCCTTGTATGTCAGGCACAGATCACCTCTGAGCAGACGGTATGCGACTGAATAGAACTGGAGTTTCTTCAGTTGGGCATCGTATGATATATGTTTGAGCCCCTTTATCCTTTTGGTGAGGAACTTTTGGGGTCTTTCCAACTGCTGCAGGTGTCGGGTAAGGTACATTCCGAATGGGGCGTTGTACTCAATCATTGGTCTGATAAGTGAAGAGTACAGGGGTACAATGACCTCTCCTGATCTGGATGTGAATCCCTTCATGATCAGGTGGGCAATGTAGAAGGTCTTCCAAACCACTTTGGCAATGTGAGTGTCAAAAGAGAGGTTACTGTCAACTTGGGTCCCCAGGTCCCTGATAACTTCTTCCGTGTTTAATGGATTACCACCTATGTGGTAATTAGGGGTTACTTTGTTTTTCCCAAAGGGTATGACTATACATTTTTTGGCATTTAGCTTAAGGCCATGGCTCTGGCACCAGTTATCCATTTCTATGAGACCTTTCTGGAGGATGTCTGTGTCTGATGGAGTGTCAATTATGGTGCCCAGTTTGCAGTCATCTGCAAATTTTGTCAGCCACAACCCCCTATGTTTGCCTGCACTTCAGAAAAATAAATGCCGAACAAGAGGGGCCCAGGACTGAGCCCTGTGGGACACCGCTCGTGACCGGCTTAGAGTCTGACATGGCACCAGCAACTCTAACCCTGTATGTTCTGTCCTTGAGCCAGTTTGCAACCCATCTTGTGACATATGGGTTTACATCTAAGCTGGTGAGCTTTTCTATGATGCCCGAGTGGGGTATTGTGTCGAACGCTTTGCTAGGTCAAGGTAGGCTGTGTGAACTGCCTTACCCTCATCAATGGCCTTAGTGACTGTTTCAAAAAGTCGACCAAGTTCAAGAGGCAGGATCTGCCCTTGACAAAGCCAAATTGGGTAGGATCCAGTGTCTGTAGGTCCCCAATGTCTTTATTTATGAGTTCCATTATGAACCTCTCCATAGCTTTGCAGACAAGGCGCTTATGGGGCGGTAATTTCAGGGTCCGTAGAAGCACCGCCTTTGTGGAGTGGGACCACAGTTGCCGTCGCCATTCTTTGGGTACGTATCCTGTAGTAAGGCTAAGATTAAACAGCAGCCTTATGTGGGTTTAGTTCCTCATTGAGTTCGGTAGCACACAGCCGGGGACACCGTCCGTCCCATTGATGCTGTGTTTTTTTTTTAGAGAGAGCAGCTCTCACCTGGGCATCTGAGATGTTTGGGAGGCTAGACTCTGTTGGGATAGATATTTCTCCTTTGGGGGGGAGGGAGAAATTTGCACTGAACCTGTCTGCCAGTATGTTGGCAATGTCTGTGGGTTCAGTGATTTTTTATCATTTTGGACTAATTCTGAGCATATCTGGGAGTTTCCACCCAGGTTTCTAACATAGCTAAAGAAGGCTTTATGATTGTCTTTTGTGTCATTAGCGATTTTTCTCTCAAAGTTGGCCTTGGATGATTTTATGAGTGATCGTAGTTTTTGCTAGTATTGATCAGAGATGCCTTCCCATTTAGGGATTTTGCTCTGTCATGTAGTAGCTTTCTCCTCTTGTTGTAGAGTTTGTTTATGGCTGGAGTCCACCAGACCGGGCCCCTGCCTTTGGTGGAAAGGTCTTGATTTTATTAGGGATTGCTTGATCCATACATTCCTGGAGGTGCTCGTAGAAGGCATTTGTAAGGGTTTCAGCAGCGTGGGTTGTGGTTTCCACTGGCTCGGGCCTTGAAGGATACCACTCCAGTCTTAAGAAGTGTGAAGTTTGCTGTTGAGAAGTTCTTCACTGTGGTCTTTTGCTGGGGGTGGGGCGGGATGTGGATTTCCAGTGAGATTAATTTATGGTCTGATCTCACCAATGAGGGATATACTTCGGTGTGGAGCATTTTGTCCCCATGTTTGTGATGATCAGGTCTAGTATATTTTCTCCTCTTGTGGGAATGGTGACTAGTTGTTCCATAGCATTTGAGTTTATGAACTCAAGGAACCTTTGGGCTAGGGTGTTGGGGCTTGAGTAATGTTCCCAGTCTATGTTTGGGTAGTTGAAGTCACCCAATATGATGGTGTTTGGAGAGACATTTATACTCTCCAGTGTCTTCAGGAAGGCTGTGTGGGTTTCCTGAGTTTGAGAAGGTGGTCTGTAGCATGTTACAAACTGTAGGGCAGTTTTACCTATGGTTAATTGCACCTGGATGGTCTCCGATGCTTCGTGCGTTGCCTCTAACCTGGAGGTGTGGGTATCCTTTATGAATATTTATACTAGAAGAGAAACTTTTAATAATAAAAATGATAATATTACCAAAAATAGTATTTATAATACAATCATTAGCTCTTCTCATCCCTAAACAATATATAAGATAATTTAATTCCTTAATGCTTAGATATTTGGCATCCCAACAAACCTAGATTGGCCCTTAATCATCATTTAAGAAATTGGTCTTTTTGGGGAATAGGATTACCTGATTTAAAATTATATTTCCTATCCACTATTATAAAGACAATTATTTTTTGGACAAATAACTGTACAGCTAAATGGAAAGACATACAAGAAAGTATTTGTTTAAAATCTAATCAATTAATATACACATACCATAATAAGATAAGTAATAATAACTTTCTTTGGTTATTAAAAGATTATATTTTGGAAAATCAAAATCAGTTAATAAATTAATCTTATATAGCCATGATATTGATCAACTTTTGAAATGTTTTACATAAAAATCTAGAATATAAAGCTTTGCTATTCTTAACATTTCCTATAACATATACACAAAACACTATAAGCACATTTACTACAACCACAATAACTACACTTAAAGAAAAAAATAATATATTGGTATCAGTTAATGGATAGAGAAAAGCTGCATCTTTAGATTTTATCTTAAAAAATAATATAAATAATGAAGTGTGGAAATTTTCAAAACTGTAGATTCTCAATAGAGAAAAGAGTAAATTTAATGCAACTATCAACAAAAAACTGTTTCAAAAGTTATAGAACTTTTAACTATATTGATGCATCAAAATATTACAGAAAAAGGGCTTCTATCCAAAAATTATAAGATGACTAAAATTAAAACAGAATATTACAAAAAAATATTGGGACTATTTTAAATCAATTAATAACTATTACACAAGTGAGAATGAAAAAAAATGATATTATCACCCTCTAAACAAACCACTTCATCCTAAAAATGGAAAATATTTTCTTGGAAATTTATGCACAAAGCATTCATTACACCATATAAAATAGAATTAATGTCCAAAAAGAAAGCTGGATATTGGAGATGTAAATTGAACATTAAAGCAGATTGGCAACATATGATTTATGAATGTGTTGCAATGAAACCATTTTGGAATGATGTTAATTATTTTTTACAGGCTCTATCAATAGATAATTTTACATGAAAGATATTCATTTTATTTAATACCCCAATTCATTCATGTGCTAAAAAAATAAATCACTATCTTCTTTGGAGTCTCTTGTCAATCACAAGGAAAGTGATCACCAAAAAATTGGAAAAGTGAATCGACTCCATCAATAAAATAATTTCTCAGTATCACAACCAAAGTTTGTCATCTAGAACCACCACTTCTTAAAATTTGTGGACAAAACTCAAGCAACTTTTAAACAAGCAGACATTAAATTATTAGAAATGATAGACAATTTTATAAATTATTTGAATTTCTCAACCATTTTTTACTTCAGTAGACACCTTGTAAATAATTGTTTTTGTTTTTATTCTTGCATTATTTGTTTTTCTTATATGTCTATGCAATTTCTATGCATATTGTAATGTTATTTTTTGTTTTTCATTCATAAATTTTAATAAAATATTTAGAAAAAAAATGAAACAATTAGTTAAAAAGCCAATGTATTCTGAAGTGTTAGGTTTAATGCTTTACTTTCATGTGCTGTTAAAAGGTACTGGATGTGTGGAATGGGTACTGTCAAACAACACAACATAGCAAGTGAACCCAGCCTTCTGCTAATTTGCTTTAAGAAAGGATTTATTTAGTTAGTTGCTCCCTACCTCCATAGCTTTCTCACACTTATTATTAGGAAATGGGTCTGCTGAATCCTGCTGTGATTCTGCAGGTGGGCCCTTCCTCTCCTGGTACAAAATGTCCTTACAGTATTCCTCCCCTCTGCCATCTTACTTTATTTGGATAAGGATCTGGCCAATTCCTGCTGTAACCTTGCATGTGGACCCTTCATCTCCAGAGAGAGAGAGAGAGAGTGTGACAGTATGGTAAGTAATCCCCTAATACCACAACTCCTTCATTAAGAGAAGTGACAGCCAGGGGGGTGGCATCATATACATAGTGAGGGGAAGGATATTTATTTGTTATGCAAGGTAAGAGAATCTTAATTGACTGAAGTTAGAACAGTATCTCAGGCATCACTGCCTGTGATGCTGGCCTATACATGCCTCACTTACTACTGTGCAGTTGCTTGCAGCCAAGGAATCACACTGCAGCCTGCAGTAGGGCATGATCCAACTTTAGATAGAACCCTAGTTCCCTTCTCCTAAGATAGTCAATCATACAAAAAGATGCACAGCTGCCCCCCCATACCTGACACCTCCACTGCTTAAACAGCTTGTTGAAATCAGGTCATCTGTGCCAGTGCTAGGGCTCTATCCCTCTGTGTCATAGTGTTGCAGACTATTTTACATATTTAGAATTAATGTATATGCAAATTAAGTTGTCTGCCTACTTCAAGGTCTAGCATAAAATACTTACAGAGAATGCTGAAAATAAATAGTTAAATAAGACCAGGTCCAAAATGGATACTTGACAAACTCCTCTGTGTAGGTTTCTCCAGCTGAAATGATTACTAATACCTAATATCTCTTGCTGCATTTACTTCAGCAAGTTAGTTACCCATCTAACTAAGTAAACCTTCACATAAAGAGATGCCAAATTGGCAATTATCTCTGTATGGATTATAATCAAAGGTTATGGATAAGTCACAGTAAATGCCAACTACAAAAGTACCCATAAATGACCACCAGGCTAGTTACAGTAGGTTGCCATGTACAAAACCATGGAAAAGAAGTAACAAACTCAGTCCAAAACATGTCACTAGTATGTGCGCACCCTAAGTTTCAACAGGACACTCTAAAGCAGCTAAAAATCATACACACAAAGGGAAAATATATTTTATTTTCAGGATCTGTGCACAAAAAATAAAAAGTAAAAATAAAGGATAAACACTTCTGTCTTCAATGCTAAGACCTTTTCAACTTGATACAGTGTTCCACAGCACAGAAGTTTCAATTTGTAAATTCAAAATGAAATACAGATGTATCAGTCAAGAAAGCTGTTGAACATAAGAGTCATTTGCTTTGGTTGACAATTAAATTGCAGGAATCCACTGATTATCTTAGTTTAAAAAAATGTGACAAACAAACAATTGGTGAGTGCAAACTCAAACAGTGCCACAAAGAAATAAGACGTTTTCAGATAGAAAGCAAAAAAAATAATTGGTTCTTACTGTCCACTTTTACCCAATCATAGAACTGCAAATGCAGATTTACTGATTGGGCTAAGCTATAAGTCTCTTTCCAATCACATTCTGCCACCCATCCCACCAAAAATTAAATTGTCACACTCCCTGGACACACCCTGCTCCTGCTTATTAAGCATTTAGAAATCTACCATTCCAACAGAATAGAGGTTGGGAGAACTTCCTCCTCCCATTCTAATTTCCTTGGATGGATATCAGTTGGACCCTTACACTTTGCCCCTGTACTTTTTTTTTTCCAAAAAGTGCATGTACGTCCTGGCTTTCAGGAAAGCTGTTTATTTTTTTAAGTTATATGTTGTTCTAAACAATTTTTGTAAGATCATCATATCTTGCTGGACAATATAGTTTCTGCTGTGAGCTACAGGTTGCAATATTTCATCAGTTTCCAAAAGAAAAAGAGTTGTCAGTATTTTGCATCCGCCCTTTGGGATGAACTGCAGGAATTGTCTCTTGTCACGACTGTATTCGTATGGGATTTCGGTTTCTCACACACTTGAAATAAGGCAGGCCTATCATTTGTCTTAGAAGGGACATTTCCAGTATTATTGACTTGTTAAATTCTTGAGGTGGAAGTAAAACTGGATATCATCTTTTTGTGTTATTTTAGATATTTGTATGTGTTATATTAGACATTTCTGGGATAGTTGCTAAAATGTCTCTGTCTCAGAATTCCATAGATATATTGCCAGAAAAAAAAAAGAAAAAAAGCCCATCCCTGAGATTCAATAAACCTCCATGCAGGAATAAGTCTAATCTTGCATGGAGTGGATCATGCCCATGCAGCAAAGCAGCGCACCTTGCATATTCATGAAGGCACACTGCTGTATAACCTGCACAGACATGACCCATGAACAAGTGCAGGGGGCATGTCTGAGCAGTGCTCCTATAGTAAACATGCCCCATGCACTCAGGAAGTGCCTAACAGCACTTTGAAAACAAAACACTGCTCACAGACACTGTTGCATACCTCTCAACTTTACAGATTTTCTCAGAATGCCGATGTTTGCCTCATATGTTAGGTGTATTCTTCCTAAAATCTATACTTGTCTGGCAAAGAGCTGAGGATGTAAGTCATTAAATAATAACAAACATTTGAGTGTAAGAATCCACATCCTTCAAAAATGTCATGCTAATGCAAAACCTATTATTTTATCAACTTATTCTCTACGTTTGTAAGAGCAATATTTAAAATCTGTTCCTCTTTGTCCCCCCATCATGTTAGGCATTGTCCAGATTTTATGCTCTAAGAGTGTCCACGGACACTGTTGTATACCTCTCAACTGTACAGATTTTCACAGAATGCAGATTTTTGCCGCATATGTTAGGTGTGTTCTTCCTAAAATCTGTACTTGTCTGGCAAAAAGCTGAGGATGGAAGTCATAAAATAATGACAAACATTTGACTCTAAGACTCCACAGCCTTCAAGACGTCATGGCTAATGCAAAACCTATTATTCTATCAACTTTCTAAGTCTGTAAGAGCAATATTTAAAATCTGTCCCTTTTTGCCCCCCCCCCCCCATCATGTTAGGCTTTGTCCAGATTTTATGCTCTAAGAGGTTGACAGGTATGACTGTTAAATATGTGCATATCCCTAAACTAAGACAACTAAAACAAAGTTTAAGCATAGCTGTGTGGATGTGCATGTCGTACAGTTGTGTTCAGCATAGCTTAAACATCCAAAGGAGCTAAATAGAAATATGCAGCCAAAATACCCAAAGTGAGATAGTGTAGTGGTTACAGGTTTCACTTAGCATGTAGTAATTCATGGTTTGAGCCCCAATGCAATCCATTCATTTTTATATGTTAAAGCAGCACTAAAATATATTTTTTTATAAATAGGTAGTAAATAATATATATTTGTTAACCAGGGTAGTGCAGCAGGTCCAAATGTGAGGTGTCAGTGTAGTATAGATGTGAAACCTCCATATAAAGACAAGTGTGCCATACAGTATAGCCGCACAAGAATTTAATGTAATGAAAGCACATAGGGGGATGTTATGGAAGGTAAACATACATATCATAAGATGTCATTAATAAGGAATCAACCCCACAATCCTGATAGTCCATAAAATGAAAGCTGAACAACGCTAATTTTTGTTCGGCTATGCTTAAATGGTGTAAGCATTTCTTAAATCTAAATTTACTTCTTTTGGCTTTTCCCAGTTAGGGGTCACCACAGCGGATCACCGCCCACACATGATTGGCAGCGGAGTTTTACGGTGTCGAATTGCCAGCCCGGCACCCAACCTTCCACAGAAGGCACACACATGCACGCACTCATGCCTAGGGCCAATTTAGTGTGTTCAATCCACCTACAGCATGTCTTTGGGATGTAGGAGGAAACTGGAGCACCCAGAGGAAACCCACATGACCTCAGGGAGGACATGCAGACTCCACACAGAAGGCACCCCAGCCGAGGATTGAACCGGAGAACCTCTGGCTGTGAGGTGGCAATGCTAACCACTGCACCACCGTGGCCACCCATTGCTTAAATCTAAATGCTTAGCAATAATTAGCATAGCTAAGTGGATTTGCACACTGGTAAGCAGTGCTTAGTATCTACCCCTTTAAGCAATGCTTATCTTAGCTAAGCAGGTTTCCACGTTGCTTAGCTTAGCTCAGCATATTCAAGATCGGCCAATCACAGCAAAGGGCAGGAATCCATCCCTATTTAAACCCCGCAGGTGGGAATATTAACAATAACCAGTTGTAGCTGATCACTGCAGGCACTATGGCTGGCATTGGTGAGGGTGTGTGCTTTCAGGTGCAGTGATGGGGCATTCAGGAGTCCAGAATCATGATTGGACTCCTCATAAAAGACCATGAAGGGAGACTGCTGCAGGACCAATACCAGGGCTCCCAATATACAGCAGAGGCCTGAGACTTTCTCGCACATGACCTCACCAGTGCTACTGGTATCCCTCGGACTGGTGAGCAGGTCCAGCACCATTATTCTGACCTGAAGCGTAGGAAGAGGTATCTCTTGGACCAGTGGATCCAAGATGCATGGGCATGGAATGTCCCAGAAGTGTGTAAGTATCAGTGTTAGTTAGTGTTCTGCAAAGTCCAGCCTGAGTATGTAATCAATAGCTATGCATAAATGTTTATTTATCTGTTGTACAGCTGCAGATGAGAGGGCTATGAATATTAATGCACTTGCAAGCAGGCTGCTAAGGCTGCACCAGGAGGCTGGTGAGTAAAAATCTAGCTTGCAGTATTCAGGGTAAATAAATAGAAAGTAGTAGATTGTCAACAGCTAGTAGGTAAACTGTCTACTGTGTACAATGAATAAAGGACTGTTATCAGGTGAATAAAGGACTCTGTAACATTGAATAAAATTAAAATCCCCTGACTGTTGTGTCTACTTTGTCATGTTGTGGTGGGAATATAAATGTGTACAATTTCTGCATAGTTATCTGTTTCTAGTAGAAAATAACTTTTTATGCAACTATTACTGAAAACCTAGCACATATCTGTTGTCTGAAAATTGAGTACAGTTGTCATTACTTAGGGTATTTGTCTAACTACAAGGTCAGATTGTGCAAACCAGAGATTACTAGGGAGAAAAAAGTCAAGTATGTGTCAGCAGTTTCTCAGTAGCTCATTGTGATAAAACACAGCTGTGGTGTACCTTTTTGCACAAACAGGCACAGTTCGAATCCTGGCAGTGGTAGTACGCTGAATGCACACTGTCACACAAGAATATGTGAATATTTGTATATAAACATGCAGGTAGTATTAACATAAATTACCTCCACAGGTTTGTGAGGTAAGGAAATATTTGCAGTAGCTGTAAGAAGGCTTTACCAACATACTCTGTGTTCAACATATCCACTGTCCAACCCCAAGGCTGCAAATGACAGCAACATGAGTACCTACACCAAGCACTTTGCTCCAATACATGTCCCTCAAGTGTCACACTGTCACGGCTAATAATTACTGCTGCTAATAACCAGGGAGACATATAGAAACTCCATTTGAGTATGTCAGTACCACCCCCCCAAGCATGAGTGTCGCGCACCCCTGTCAGTGTCACATATGTAACTGTGAAGATGTGAATATGTGTAGAAACAGTCAGGTAGTGTTAAAATCTATTTCTTCAACAGGTCTGCCAGGTAAGGAAATGTGTCTATTAGCTGTAAGAAGGCTTAACCAATACACTGTGTACAACAATCCCACTGTCCATCCCCATGCCATAGGTAGATATATAGTGAGGTCAACCCTAGAGAGTAATGAGTAGAGTAATGATCTGTACAGTTGTTGAAAATTAAAGCCTAGACAGTTGTTAATTGACCTCTCTCTCTCCCCACCCTATCTGCACCAATACTTCATACACATTAAATGGGTATGTTCATCTCCAAACCTACTGTTGGGACATGTGTCCTTTTGTTATACAAATATTGAACTGTTTGAATATTAATGTTCCCTGTTCAAATACTATCATTGGTGGCCTGTTGCTATCAATGTAACTTGCATGCTGTTATAATGCCTACTGTGGTTCTATAGATGCATGTCTTCTGTTTGCAATGCATCTATTTCAATTCTGTTTTATGGGGTCAATTGGAACACCCATGCATGCTGTTATAACTAATCCTGAAATATGTTGTTCATGACTAACCAACATATTTTTTAAACTGAAACACCATAGCATGTCTGGGAAGGCAGATCCCGGTGGATCCACCTGTCCCACCTCATCTGGCCATGGCACCAGGCCCCAGCACATCTGGGACTCAACCCAAGCCTTCCTCTTCTGTTGGTCAAGCACAACCACCTCAGGGGATGGGGCTTGGCCCCGCTTGGAACAGGCACAGAGAAGAGACCGTCACTCACAGTCAGGACTGGGAATTGGTGCATACCGTCCTCCATTCAGATTACGGTGATCAGCTGTACCAGTTTGAGGGCCACCTGGTGCATCTTGAGAGTCAGCCTGTCCCTCCTGTGCAGCCCCCAGCACAGCCACCTTAAGGGCTGTTAAGGTGCAGTGGTGACTGCCCATGGGTGGGGACCTCAGTCCCACTGCAACCATATGGGGACTCATGTGCATCTGATTCCCAACCACCCTCCTCATCCAAGGTGTTTACCCCCACATGTGTCATATACCACCCCTGTCAGCTGTATTGTCTGTCTTGTCTGTCTTCCTAGCCAACTTCCCTCCCTAAATGTATCTACTATCCTTCTCCAACATCCCACTCTCACATTATACAAAAAAAAAAAAAAATAGGGCAGTCTGTTCCCAAAACAAAATGATTCCCCATACATAGCTGTCCATTTCACAAATGTGTGCACTGGACATATGTAATCTGGCCTAACTGGCTTAACAACACATTACTGTTGTCCTCATCCCTCTCTCAGGGGTTTGAGTGTCCAAATTCACCTCCAAATTCTGTACAAATGCACAGCCGTTGCTGTATCAGAAATGGACAGTTATGGACCTTCCCTACACCCATCCTGCATATCCCTAGCTATCTTTCATATTGTTATTCCATTTGCATGCCCTCTTTTTTACCACTTTCCTATTCCCCTTTTTTTTCTTTTCTTTTAAAGAAATTAGTGCAAGGGTAAGTGGGATTAAGTGGGAGTAAGCGTGTTTGTGCAATGCTAAATGAAGCCAAAACAGAGTATGCGCCTGTACGTTTAACCATATGTAATCATTGCTTACCTTTGCACAAACCCACGCAAACCTGCTTACAACTGCTTAAAAGTGCCTTAATCATTCTGCATCCATCAGTCACTGTTCTGCCAGCAACAAAATAATCAGCCCTGCCAAACCCAGTACCATGTACACCATAGTCAGAGCAATGTACCACTACACCATCTGAGCTGTAATAATGAATGCTACTTTTTCAAATATATCATTCAGTACAGGTATAGAATAATAGAGAACGAACACTGTGGAATCAGTCATGTTTAGTATATATAAATGTGAAATCAGTCATGTTTAGTATATATAAATATACACATATAGATGTGTATGGTGGTAGATAAATATGAAAAAGTATATACATCAGATATATGGAGCTATACATATAAAACAAATACATATAGAATATATACATATACTGTATATTGTTATAATGTATAGATATCAAAAAAGGAATATGTGTGTGTGTGTGTGTGTGTGTGTGTGTGTGTGTGTGTGTGTGTGTGTGTGTGTGTGTGTGTGTGTGTGTGTGTGATATATATATATATATATATATATATATATATATATATATATATATATGTGTGTGTGTGTGTGTGTTTGTATATATATATATATATATATATATATATATATATATGTATATATATATATATATATATATATATATATGTATATATATATATATATATATATATATATATATATATATCTGGACATAACATCACAGTAGCGAAACTACACTGAGCTGCTAGACATGTCGCCAAGCACTGTTTAAACTACAGGCAGTGTGACACAACACTAACCCAATTTTGCTATAGGGAAATAGATATGTAATTACAAATGTATCAGGCACTACAGGGATCTAACAGGACTGACAGACAGACACCAGTGTGAAAGTGCATACCCATAACCAATCTTACCGCATTCAAAGTGACATACTGGTAAGCCACATGAACAGTGGAGTATATGGACTGTGTGAACAAAATTATCATCATGTTTGCCACTCACAGACTATCCCTACATTTACTGGCCCAACTCATAGTGTAGTCTGATGCCTGAATGTGGTATAGGACATGTGTCAGTCTTCCCCTACAAACATATACAGCTGACAGAGCAGCAGAAACTGGAGCAGCATGCAACGTCAGATATAAAAGGACCCATAGCACTTACATCTACCCCCTCCCTACACAGGCCAAATAACACATTCACAAAACACTGCTACACAATCCTGACAGTTTGACAACAATCACCAGAAATACACAGTCCTCATAACTGTATAGAGTCCTATAGAATGTCCAGACTTTGTCCTCCTATATAAGGCCTCCAACACATAACATGTTTGTCATTCTGATACATCACTGGGATATATAAGGAATGAAGTCACTATATAATGATATACTATACTTATCCACCTCTTACTGCATGACATCTGGACAAAGCCTGACATACTTGGGGGGCAGAGGCCCAAACACAGGGGCATTATTGACATATTGCTGTTATAAACTGAGAAAGTTGATTGTGTAATAGGGTTGTTGTAACATATCTGTTCTGATGGCTATTAAGTCAGAAACACACATGGATGTTACCATTTACTGACTGCAATCCTCCTTACCAAGGGCAACAAATGTGTGAATAATACACCAAATATAAGATTTCAAACACTGGCCAATCTGTGGCTAGCCCTACAGTTGAGAGTTATGTCAACCACGTAACACTATCAGTCTTAAAGTCACACAGAGCAGCCATATCTACACAAACCCTGTCAAACTAGCATTACTTCAACTGTATAACAGCAATACTTACATTCTGTCCCTATGTCTGGAACATTCTACCCAAGTTTGTTGGGCTGTCTCCACAGTGTTGGTTGTAAGAGGTATTTCCAACTACCCTCTGTGTTGCTGTTTGTCACACACCTCCATGAAGTCCCTCTCACAGGCAAGAAAAGGGGCAATGCCCACATGAAGTACTCAGTTATAGGAGTGTGTTTCTATGCTATTGGGTATGGGAATGATACCACAGCTGTTCTACATAAAATTAGCAAGTGGGGGACTCCAACTGGTGCACAGGCCATCAGCTGCTTATGAGCATTACCTACAAAAGGCAAGCTGCTGCCTATACAAAACAAATGCATATCCTACATCTGTCTCAGAGAGAGAGAGAGAAAGAGAGAGAAACAAACAGACAGAAAGACAAACACACACACTGAAACTGATGGATTATACCAACTGAACTGAAAAAACACACAGGTATGTCAAATAATTAAGCATGTAATGGAATCTAGTAGGGGGTATGTAAACGTGGAAAATAGGAAGTTCAAAAATATTACATCTCAACAACACATGCTGTACTGATATACTGCCGAACCTATTGCCATAGCATCTGTGTCTGTCTGCAGTGACATAGAACACAGCTCAACTCCCTGAGTCATCCCAGGAAAGGATGGCTCACATATGGCCACTACTGGAGTGTGTGTTGCACAATACTGACTATGGCACTGCTAGGCCAGCTACTGGGATGTCACAGATATCCATATGTTAATTGTGAATACAAATATGATATACATGTTTGTCTCAGACATGTGATGGACCTATACAGGGTATTTGCATACTGAAATACTGTCGCAACTGTGTGTGTTGAACTGCATGTGATATACTGAGCTCATACCATTCAACTGTCCAGTGTTATGCACACTGACCATATGTGTGCCTCATATTTGTAGTTATGTCATCAAGAGTTGTGTTATGTCTGGCAAATAATTGTAAACCTGTGAACACTGACATTATAACATCACATTCCCTTTATTTTGGCTGTAACCATTAGGGGTCACCACATCAGATCATCTGTCTCCATGTCTTCCAGTCCTCTGCATCTTGCTCTGTCACACCAACCACTTGCATATCCACTATCACCACATACATACATACACCATATCTCAGGCCTTCCTCTCTTCCACTTATCTGGCAGCCTCATCCTTTCCCAAATATACTCAGCATACCGCCTCATCACATGTCCAAACCAACATAATCTTGCCACTCTCTGGCTTTTTCACCAAACTGTCCAACATGAGCTGACCCCCTAACATACATATTCCTAATCCTGTCCACCCTCTTCACACCCAGTGCAAATCTTAACATTATTAACTGTGCCATGTCCAGCTCTGACTCATGTGTTTCTTTTTAATGCCAACATCTTCAACCCATATAACATAGGTGGTCTCACTACCCTCTTGTAGACCTTCCCTATCACTCTTAATGGTACTCACCTGTCAAAAATCACTCCTGACACTCTTCTCCACCACCCACATCCTGCCTGCACTCTCTTCTTCACCTATCCCCCACACTTGCCATTACTCTGAACTGTTGTTCCCAAGTATGTACGCCTATCCACCTTTGCAAACTGTACTCCCAGGTGGGTTGTCAGAGGCTGAATCTGTGCCATCAGTTGGCATCCCACTGTTGTCAGCCCCATCCCCACACACAGTCACAATGCCCACACATAACCTACCAACAGTGGCCACAGATAAGGGACAGGTGGCAGGTGGTAGCATAGAACAGGCTAGTGTGGTAACTATGGCAAGTGAGGGTGCATGCACTAGCCATAGCCAGAATGCTGCTGAGGTCCCACACAGGCAGATGGGCATGGGTGCTCAGTGGAGGATTGCAGCCCATCATGCCCCTGTTGGAAGTGTCACAGCAGCAGTCACCTGACGCATGTTTCGGGCTGTCATTGAGGCACAGGCACGTAATGAATGTAACACCAGACTTATACACAGGGTCGTGGATGAGCACATCCCTGGTGTCTGTGGTGATATTCGTGAACTCACTGTGGCCACACATGAGTGTACTGAGGTCATGGATAAATGGTGGGGGGAGACCTTTGCACTCCTCAACCATGGAATATCTGTGCTTGAGTGTTTGGCAGGGGATGGCCAGCAGCCACATGGATGTAGGACAGCACCACAATCAGCTGAGGGCTACCACCATCATGTTCCTGTACTGGCACTACCACCAGCACTACTGAAGGGGGTGCACTGTCCACGTCACGACACAGCATGCCATGAGCATGTGGTCATGGCCAGTCCCAATAGTGACATGGATCTGGCAGACAGCAGTCACCATCAGGGAGTGGTACTGCATCCAGACTTGGCTCTGGTGGTACTGATGATACCCCTGGTAGGACCAATTCCCATGTCTATGGCTGGAGATGGTGAACTGTGCACCCTGCCATGTACGACCCACAGCTGTCCAAACTACCCCTGTGTAGGGCAGCCACATGGCATGACTGTGTGCATACAAACACACACACATCACCATCAGACAAGTCACCTCCACACACATACACACACCACCCCTGCACAGCCCATTTAATGAACACCCCACAAACACACACACACACACACACACACACACACACACACACACACACACACATGATGTCAACTGTATGACCCAAAACCTAAACAACACCCTATGCATATGGTGATATCTGTGCCACATCCCTGCCATCCATGCCATTGATGCAGGGACATGCTAATATGGGTCTGATGCACAGGGTGACTTTAATACAGTGTTGCTATTTAATGCTGTGTAAGGTGCTGCCATCTGGCATTTGTAATGGTACACATCAGAGTGTGTGTGTGTGTGTGTGTGTGTGTGTGTGTGTGTGTGTGTACCTTTTCAGCCATGATGCATTATTGGTGTTAGCAAAGCTAAGTTAATGTGTTCTCACATGCTGTATTCTGTTTGTGTTCCAGGTACCATTGTGTCAGCAGAATGTGGTCCTGCAGACATCACCAACGAGGGTTTTGTCAATGTGGTAACACATCGACCATGTCATAGTCGAGGTACATCTGTATCTGCACACATTTCCCAGGTCTCTGTAACTCTGTAACAGTTATTGCATGTGCCTCACAGCTTGTAGGGCTGGTCTATGGTGGTTGACAACAGCTCTTGTAGAGTGGACAATGGTATGCTAAAACCCACAACCACAGAGGATATTGTGTCGACCACACACACACACACACACACACACACACACACACACACACACACACACACACACATGCACACACAGGATCACAGTTGCCAGTGTTGTGTTTGGAACCCCTACCCATCAAGTTGTGGTACCACACTGTTATGTGGTTATTGCAGGTGGCACAGGACTACTAGTGTGATGCATGTTACAAGGTACCTGTAAGGTGAATAACATCACTTGGCATTGTGATCTATGGCAATGCTGGGTGTACTGGGTGTGAGGGTACTCATATAGTGTCACAATCAAGTCTACACACTCACAACCACTGCTATACACACCAATGCATGCACACACACACACACACACACACACACACACACACACACACACACACACACACACACACACACACACACACACACACACACACACACACACACACACACACACACACACACACACACACACACACACACACACACACACACACACACACACACACACACACACACACACACACACACACACACACACACACATACCAGTACTGACATTAGCAGCCCTACCTATCTTGTTATTTGTAACATACTGTTCAAAACTGTTGCATGGGGCTTATAGGGCTGAAGAATGTCTACAGATACCACTAAGGTTGATGTGAACAGTGGACCTCATACAGTGGACCTAGGAATGTATACTGGGAGTACCATGGCATAAAATATTAAACCATGGCCATCCAATGGATTTAGTTCTCACATAAACACAGGATAGTCTTTTTTCACACATGCACACATTTGCCAGGATTGAGATTAGAACCCCTACCTACCTATGTATTGCTACTACAGTGGTATGTATTTATCACACATGCCACAAAGCTTACAAAGTGAAAAGTGTCCCAAGATACATGTAAGGTGAGCAACATCACCAGGCCTTGCAAAATATGGTAATGGGAGATGTACTGGGAGGGAATATACTCAATATACCTTACCCTACAGTTATACACACTTACACACAGAATTACAGTCATAAACACATTTGGCAGATTAGCAGGCCTGACTATCTTGTTATTTAGTCCATATTGTCACATAGTTCCTGCATGCGGCAGGGGCCTTATTGGGCAGAAGAGTGTCAACAGATACCTGTATGATGGATGAAGACAGAGGATATTGTAAAGTGGACCTTGGGACGTGTACTTGGAGTACTATGGCTAAAATTGTAAAACCCACTCACCCAATGGATATAGTTCTCACTCAAACAGAGGAAACAGTTCACACACACACACACACACACACACACACACACACACACACACACACACACACACACATACACTTGCCAAGACTCAGATTAGAACCCCTATTGGTACTACATTGTTACGCATTTATTGCACACAGCCCGGAGCTTATGGATTGACACTTGTCCAAAGGTACTTCTAAGGTGAGAGACCTCATCAGGCCTTGCAAAGTATGGCAATGGGTGATGTACTGGGTGAGAGAGGCCACAAACTACTGGAACCTACATATATACATCCTTACACACAAAAATACACACACACAAACACAATTGCCAGGACTCAGATTAGAACCCCTACCTGTGTAGTCATTGGTATTATTGTGTTATGCAGTTATCATACACACCACAGAGCTTATAGAAAGAAAAGTGTCCCAAAGTACCTATATAGTGAATAACATCAACAGCACTTGTAAGGTATGGCAATGGTAGTAGGGCTGGGTGAGACGGGACTCAAACTAATTTCACCCACATGTTTACATAATCATAAATGCTTTCATACACACTAGTCCACACACACACACACATTTGCCAGGAATGAGATCCATAGGTTCATAGCTTCATAGGGGTGTACAAGGCAAATGGCTGTGGAGGCTTTACAAGGTTAGCCTATGGGAATACCCTGGTATCATGCCACCTGATGATACTCCCCAGTGTGTCTATTGAGTATATTCACTGGAGTGATCCCCATGATGGGTGTTCCATTCCCCATGCACTCTTTCAGATTTACCTTGCAGAGGGCCAGTGATGTGCTCTGCTTGATATGTATGTAACATCTATTCTGTAGCGTGGCCAGTCTCTGTGTTGCTAACCTGCCCACCAGCATGTCCTGTTGATTGTGAGGATGGGGTTGAGGTCCCTGGGGTATGTGGTGTGGACAGATTGGTTTCTTCAGATGTAGCATTCCTGACAGAGTTGGGTCAGACATGGTTGTGTAAGTCAGGCAGAGATCGCACCTAAGTAGCCAATATTGGACAGAGATTTGTTTGAGTTATTGGAGTCTGTCCATATAGGGCAAGTGTGTAAGACCTAAGATCCTCTTTGTGGAGTACTTTTGCAGCCTCTCCACTTGTCAGGACTGAGGTTAGAATGCCTACCTACCTGTTTACTGCTACTACAGTGTTACGCATTTATTGCATGTGCCACAGAGCTTACATGGGGAAGGCTGTCCAAAGGTACTTCTAAGGTGAGGAACATCACTAGTCCTTGTAAAGTATGGCAATGGGTGATGTACTGGGTGAGAGAGGCCACAAAATACTTTACACTACACATATACACACACACACACACACACACACACACACACACACACACACACACACACACACACACACACACACACACAAAAACACACTAACACATTTGCAGAACTGAAATTAGAACTCCTACCTAACTAGTTACTTACAACTATAGTGTTATGCAGTTATCACATGTGCTACAGAGTTTATAGGGCTGAAGCCTGATGAAAGAGACTTTTAAGGTGACTGGTATCTGCAGGACTGCTAAAGTAGGGCAATGGGAAGAGTACTGGGTTTGAATGGACCCAAAATCTTTAACTTATAAACACACACACACTTTTACTTTTGCCAGGACTGAGATTAGAATGCCTACCTAACTAGTTATTTGTAGTATAGTGTTACACAGTTATCAGACACACCACCAAGCTTATAGGGCTGAGGTTTGACAAAAGGGGCTTCTAAAGTGACTGATATCTTCAGGACTGCTAAAATAGGGCAATGGGGAGTGTACTGGGTTTGAATGGTCCCAAAATCTTTAACTTATAAGCACACACTTTTACATTTGCAATGACTGAGATTAGAACTTCTACCTAACTAGTTATTTGTACTATAGTGTTACACAGTTATTGCTTGCACCACAGAGTTTATAGGACTGAGACCTGATGAAAGGTACTTCTATGGTGACAGACATCTTTAGGACTACTAAAGTAGGGCAATGGGAAGTGCACTGGGTGGGAAAGGCCTGGTAATTCCTAGATCCTACTGACAATTCTCTTAGTGGATCAAGAAAGCTTGAAAAAACTGAAAGCGCTTGTCCATTGGGTTCTTCGCTTGTATGTTTGTTTTTTCTGTTTTTATGACATCCATATGTTTTAAAGCTGTGGAATTCCAACGCCACTTGACTTTTACAACAGCAAAGCTCTATATTTCATATATTGTGGATAGAACATGGTAAAAGTCTGTTATTGAAGCTGTTGTTTTGAAGCTGTCTTTTCGCCATTTTGTATGTTTAGCAAGTTTTGAATACTCAGATGAAATACTAATACTTGTGGTGCAACGCTCTTCCAATATTTACAATTCTCTAAGTCTATGAGCATGCCCAGTTTGACCTTCTATAGTAAATGTGGGACTCCATTCCAGGGATTCTTGTAATCCAGTCCGGTTTGTTTTGTGATACAGCCATACCTGTCAACCTGTTGGTGCAGATATCTGGAGATAGCCTATCAAAATGGGGAGACAATGGGCCATATGGTGATTGTGACTATTTCTCTTAGTAATGTGTGAGTTGCTATGGTTACAGGGTTTGTTTTAGTAGACATCTGACATATATGATGTTTGGCACTGTCATGTATTGTTTCAGTACCTCATGACATACCTCCACAGATCATAACAGTGATTTACCAGAGGAATATAGGATGGATGATGCACACACCAGGATTATGGGTCAAAAGCTAGGCATTCTTGCACAATCCAGCCTGATGAGTAGTGTGCCTACAACCAATTGACTGGTGGAGCTGTGGAAATGGTCCAGCACCTTGGTGATATATTACAGTGGTGGAATCTCTGTGCATTTCTGTTCTGGCATGGTTTGATTTCCAGTCCAGAGTTGGGTAATATAAGTCAGGCAGGATCAGGGTAACAGGCAGACTCCAGACAGATTTGTAGGGGATAAGATATGTGGGGGGTGTCCTAGATCAGATATGTTTGCCTATAGCCACCAGCACTTTGCATAGGGGTCTTCTCAAAGGTTGACTGTACTTGGAAGGTCTCGGGTGTGTCAGACTGTTTGACCAGCCTGGAGGTGTGTATGTCTTACATATATATATCTATGGCCACCTCATTTGGCTTAGCTGGAAACATTTTGGGGTCAGGATGTTGCACAGGATGAGTGATAAGGGAAAGGTGTGTTACTCTCCATGGCTGTGGGCCAGGGTTCTGTGGGTGCAGACATGTCACCATCTTCCAGGGTTAGGACTGCCTGCAATGAGTGCATTCTCATGTTTAGACTCCTAGCCCTGCCTGTCAACTGTACAGACTTTCACAGAATGTCCAGGTTCATGACTCATATATATGTTTGGTTACCCAAACGAGTGTGGTTTTCAAGAAAAATGTTTTGCAAGTCACTCAGGGTTGAAGTCAGGTATTACCGACAGTTGACATTGCAGTTTCAGACTTCATATCCTTCAGACATTCCATGCTAATACAATCATTCCATCAATTTTCTAACATTATTAGAGCAGTATTTCAAAGGTGTTCTTCTCTTTTGACCTGTATCACCCCATTATTCATAGCTTTGTCCAGATTTCTGGCTCTCTGGGGCTGGGAGGTTTGCTCCTAGCAGTTAGCAGCATGGCCTTTCTTTGCATTTTGTAGACTGTGTTATGTTGATATTATGGACCCCATGAAACTCCTTACCAGGGCACTGTGGGTGAGGCATGGGCATTTGCTAGAGGCCTGTAGGCCAGGTGTGACAAATGCAGGCCATCTGTAGCAAGGCAGTGCATACTGATGATCATATGTTCCAAGGTTGACAGCCAGTGGGCACCTCTGGGATGGCACCAGTAAGTTGACTGGGTGTTATTGATAATTGCTTTCTGTTTGTGTTGAGCCATCACTCTAGTTGACAACTGGATGCTGCTTAAGGCTAGGGACATGCTACTGCATTTCTTTGGGACTATGGGTGGGGGGGTGACACATCTGCATACAATACACATTTGCACAGACTGCGCTGATATTTGCTTAACATTTTGATCCTATTTAGCATAGTGGTGAGCCCTATCTTTGAGACTACAGGCATAACAGTATCAACCACAGGTCAGATTGTTCTGGCATAAACATTTTTAGTTTCAGACTTCTTACCTTTCAGAGCCATACTGCCACTGCCAGACCTGCTGTGATATCACTGTGAAAGTCTGTAGGTAGGAATTTCATGGAGGTTGTCATGTGGGGGCCTTTGCTAGACATTTCTGTATGGTTTTCTACAGCTGATCTGCTGGGTGAGGCTGGGGGTGAGTATGGGACCCCCACTTTGACATCAGTGCATGTGACCTATGACCCCCCCCCCAGTTATTTGGCTCACCACATATACCGCAGTGGTATTTGTAAACTAGGGTGGTACCACATACTGTGGGTAAGCCAGTACTGGGCATACACTTCCTGCTGTCCCACATAGCTGTCAGTTGTCTGCTGCTATCCCAGTAAGCCACCCCATTCCCGTGCATGCTTGCATCAATACCATAGATATGCTATCCGAACATTCTACTCCATTCATTTATTGTTAAGAAGACTGATTTACCTTGTGCCTGAGGCAGTTGTGAAGACGGTGCTTGAGCTGACTATGTCAGATGCACACAGTACACTGCCTATACATGGTAAGGTATAGGTGGTGTGATGTTTGCCATCTATTTTACTGTGTGTGTGGGTCAGAGAGAGCTATCTGTCCCTCGGGCCCTACAGTGTCAGTGTATGTGCTATGCATTGCCTCTTTGCCAAGCCAGGGCATACTGGGTGCACCTCTGTCTACCTACAGGGGCAGTCTCAGGATGTTCCTCCTCTGAGTCCCTCTGTGCCTGTGGAGACCTTGGAAATGGTGGGGGGGGGGCTGTGTGGCCCTTCCCCATTTTGTTCCTGCTGCAGCTTTTTCCACAGGATCATGTTGTGTAGCATGGCACATACTATGAACATATGGCTGGAAAGTACTGCAAGGCTCCACCGGATATGTCAAGGCAGTGGAACCATGACTTGAGCATCCCAAACACATGCTCTATAATGATCCTGGTTTGTGTATGTGCCTCATTATGGTATTCTTGTGTGGATGTTTGTGCATTTCTGATGGGTATCTTCACCCACGGCCCCAGTGCGTAGTCAGCATCCACCACCAGATGGCCATATGGGATGTCCCCACTGGCAAATGCGTGGTACAGCTGTGATGAATGCCAAATGTGGGAGTCATGATAGCTTCCAGGGCTGCCACCGCACACATTCATGATAATGCCCTGGGCATCACACATGACCTAGGAGTTGATGGAGTGGAACCCCTTGCGGTTTAGGTAAACCCTACCCTGGTCACCGGTTGGAGCTTTGATGTGGATGTGCATGCAGTCTATGGCATCCAGTACCTCTGGGTATTCTGCTACATGGTGGAAGAGACGCATATTGCTGGTCTCTCCTCATGGGTGCTAGGGAAGTAAATATGCTCAGCGGCATGTGGTTGCATGGCATCCAGGAACTGTTGGTTTATCCAGGACGCAGATGCCTGTGAGACCCCCATGATATCTCCAGTTGGTCTTTGGAAAGTACCTGTACTTAATATTACCTTGGTATCCACTGGGATGGGTTCCCCTCTGTTGGTTCTGGGTCTGAGGCAAGGCTGGCACACCTCAATGAGTTGCTGAAGTATGTCCCTGTCTGCCCTGTAGCACTCTACTATCTCCAGATAATGTAGCCTCTGGTAGATTACCCTGGGTCTGAACACTCTTGTCCTCCTCTTCGGTCTGAGTTGGTTGTCAGCATTATCCTCCTCAGCACCCTTGGCCTCTTGCACATACTGGTAGATCAAAGTGACAGCAGCCTCTAACTTTTTTTCTAGTTTTGTCAGTTAAAATTCCCCCATATGTGTACACCTATGGTGCAGAGTTTGTGGGAAAAAACAGACTGGAAGGTGTTTGCATAGTTTATAGTGGTGTGCTGCAGATGTTGCCTGTGTGATTGGCTGACTTTGAGACATTCCACCTGCCAGCTATTTTACTTGTATTTGAGTGCCTGTATTTTGCTATTTCCCTTTTTTTCTTTAACCCCTTCCATTTCCACCCCTTTTAAGCCCTGAGGCACGGTGTGCAAACCCACTGCCTAAATGTAAACAGTGCTGCTATTTCCGTTTTTATTTTTTTTTTAAGTCCCAGTGTGCACTGTGCACACCCGTTTAGCTAAGATAAACACATTTTAGCAGAAATGGTCCTCCCCTGGAAATTTCCCCTCATTTGCATACCCCACTGCCTTAGTCCATAGTTACTGCTCTGACACAGAACCTTTCCCCTTGACAACCAGTGTTCCCTGGTAATGTTTTGATTCTGCATGCCATTGACTATAATGGCAAGATGCAGATTTCCCCTAAAATTGACTTTTAATATTTTTTTTTCAGTCTCTGAGATAGTCATCATACTAAGCATCCATTCAAGTTAAACATATTTGTTCACACATCAGCATTTGCAAGTATCTTCTTGAGCTAATCAGAAATAAATAATCTGATTTTCTTTATAGGCACAAGTGGGTATTAAAGTACTATAGCTAACATCAGTAACTTAACAACTCTCAATGAAGGGCTTCTGTTAGTCAGAAAGATTGAGCAATTGTAAACATTATGGTGGTCAAGTGAAAAGATATTGCATCAGTTCTGCGTAGTATTGGCTTTATGTTTTCTGGAGATATTCCTTAATATTTTATGTTCTGTTCTTCAGGTTTATTAAATAAGACATAGTTCTTATATTTCAAGACATATCTGGACATTTCTGCTTTGTTAAACTCCTTTTGTGGTAAGCATAATTAAGCCTGAAGATCATCAGGGTAGTTAAATTTATAAGAAAGAGTGAAGTCATTATTTGAAAAATGCTCCATCAGAAACTGTAAAGGTATTAATTGTGTAGGACTTGAACATTATTCCTTCCTGTAGAAACATAATGCCTAAAATGATAAAGTGGCTGATTGTTTTGTTATTGATTTCTGTCAAATGGATCAGTGCTCCTATTCGGAGATAGCTGTGCTACTCATATTATTTCCACTACTGGATTAACTTTGTGTTCAAACTCAGCATTTCACCATAAGTTTGCACAGTACTACTTTTCACAGATACAAGTGCTGTTATGGCATGACACTGAGGTACGCCCTACATTATAGATACTCTAACTGTTCTTAAGTCTCAGTTAACAACTAGATATGTACGTTGTTAATTCAGCTATTAGCTTCATTATGCTGCTACTTTGTATTTTCTCTCTGAGCTGCCTTATTGACCTCTATCTTGCCTGAAAAGAATCTTTGGACTAGTGCACTTATCTGGTTAAAAAAATAAAAATACAATTAATTATAAAATAAGCTATATAGTGCTTCCACTGAATCTGTAATGCATTATTTTACTGATTCATTCATGTTAAAATTAAGTAGGTAACAACTGCATCTGAAATACAGTGATCTGTAAGTACCTTCAGTATATTGTAAAAATTATTTTTTTTCTCACTGATATTTTTTGTGATGTGGCTTTGTTAGTGCACATATCTCTTAGTATAAAGAATGATCTCCTGGAGTGTCTGCAAAGAGTGATGATACAATTAAAACTTACTCTGAGCATCTCTACACATAACTGCATAACAAGTAACTATGCAGAGAAAACTATCACTAAAAGTGAAACAACAAAATGCATACTGCTCTTATTACAATCTTTCTGTGTCTGACCTCAAACATTCATAATTCTACAGTCAGTAATATTTCCAGATATTTTGTACTTGTATTGTTATATGGATTCGTGATTATTCCCCAAATGTTTTTTGTCCAATGGGTAAAACACACAAAAAAATGCCACTTTCAGCAAATAGGAATTTAAGCTTTTTCTGCAGGGGTGGCAAGCTCCGCTGTACTCTCATGTGTGAGGGGATAGAACCCCACAACCCACTCCCCTTAGCTTATATATATATATATATATATATATATATATATATATATATATATATATATATATATGCTAAGGGGGATGGGGTCCTGGGTGTAATATGCCCAGTGTCATGAGCATTCCATCTCTCTGATACAGAGACAGACTACTATAAAACTAAAATCTGATTCCTCTGCTGTCATACCTTAAGCATGATTATGCGGTATTCATTTGATTACACAAAAATTATCATGTCAGCACCCTTATATTTGAGACCATTAGGCAGAACAACTGTCCACAAACAGGATTAAAATTTATTTTCATGGTCTAAATGAGGGGTTAAGAAAGGGACTCTGTCATCACGTAAATCCAGGACTGTATGTAAGCTTCTGAGCCCTCCAAGCCTTACTGTGTTGGAGGGATGCCTTCTAGTTTGTCAGTGGGAGTGGTAAGCACTAGGTAACCTGTCTACCACATAAGGAGTGGTTCTGGCCCAGAAATTGTAGTTAATGGCCGTTTGGGCAATCTCTTCCATCTCTCTCAACTTTCTGATTTGAAAGCCTGCATTTGCACTTGTTTCTGTCCTGTAACTCATCTAGTGCAGATACAGATTCTTAGTTTTAGCACTTAAATTTGCTTATTCATGCTCAGCACTTGTTCAGAACTTATAAGCACTAAATAAGTTACTAATTACTATAGCACTCAATCTTCCTCATTACCTAGAGGAAAACAGTTTTTGTACTTACTTTTCTCACTTGCTTAGAGAAAAACAGCTCTTGTACTCACTTTCCTCGCTTAGCTACAGGAAAATAGTTTCTTATTCAGGCATGTCCAAGGGTCAGCTCCCAGTGTTCTCTCCAGTCAATCTGATGAATCTGGGCATCTTGAGGCAATGTAGAAATTACTTCATGTGCACGGACAACCCTCTCCTCCTACCACCCAACACTACAACCTGTGAGAGATACACTTATCTAGCCAAACTGGAGGTAAAGCTCTCTCCAACCAAGACTGAACTTGACAGTCATGAGGAGAAAGTAAACATTTGTACCACACCACACTCATCACATAGTCTCACTAAATCTACACCACCAAAATGCACACATAGTAACACAAAAACATTCACGGTGGCTCTCAATAATAATCTGTCTAAGCAACATAGACCTGCAAACCAGAAACTCAAGCAACCTCCATCCCCCAACACAACCCAAACGACACATAGCCCACAGACTCAGTGTGCCACTCAACCACAGCCAATAAGGCAAAACAACGTACCCAACACACTATTCACAGGTAACTCTATAGTCAGGCACACTCACTCAAGTCACTCCACAACAAGTACAAATATGACTCTATCATTGTCCATGTTGGTGTGAATGACCTGAGACGTATCTCCCTGGACTACATGAAAAGAGACATGGAAGAGCTCTCCGATCTTGTAGCCCAGGCAGGTATGACCCTAGCCCTGAGTAGCATTCTGCCATCGCCAGAATGATACTGCAGTACAAGGACAAAATGATTGACTTTGACAATTGGCTAAGCTTCTGGTGTCATTCTAAGGGGATCCAGTATCTGTCTGCTTGGGATGACATGGTCAACAGACCACGATGCTTTGCCACAGATGGCCTGCACCTGTCACCCCTGGGATTCCAGATAATGGCTAAGGCTCTTGCTGCCCCTATAGTGCCTTTTTTAGGCAAGGTTCAAATAACAAATTCACCATCATAACAGGAACAGGCAAGCAAAAACTGAGGGTAATGCTACTCAATGCTAGAAGTCTAAATCTCAAAATGCACTCACTCAAGGCACTCCTTAAAATGGAGAACATTGATATCTGTGCAGTGACTGAGACATGGTTCAAAGCTCCAGAGAGCACCGCTGCACTACCAGGCTATAACTCATACCACACTTTTCGGCCATGTAACCTGGACCGAAACACCAAAGGCAGAGGTTTGTCCATATTCATTAAGGATACCCACACCTCCAGGCTAGTTACTCAGCATAATGCATCCGAGGTTATCCAAGTGCAACTAACTCTGGGCAAAACTGCAATCCAAATTGTAGCTTGCTACAGATCCCCCATCATGCCCCAGGATTCCCACTCCTCTTTTCTTGATGTACTGGAAAATATTAGGGTTCAACCAAACTCCCTAATAATGGACGACTTAAACTACCCCACCATTAACTGGGAAACTACTCATGTGCCAACTCCTTAGCTCAACGCTTTCTGGAATTCATAAACTCCAATGCCCTGGATCACCTTATCCACACCCCCACCAGGAGCAACAATATCCTAGACCTAGTCATTACCAACATGAGTGACCGGTGTTCCACACCTGAAGTCAACTCCTCGTTGGTCCAATCCGACCATAACCTAATCACCCTTGATATCCACATCCCGCCCCCACCCTCCATTAAGGAAACCACAGTAAAAAATTTCTCCAAA
The DNA here is from genome assembly GCF_019279795.1 of Protopterus annectens. Classification (NCBI taxonomy): domain Eukaryota; kingdom Metazoa; phylum Chordata; order Ceratodontiformes; family Protopteridae; genus Protopterus; species Protopterus annectens. The sequence continues at coordinate 462,728,080 of NC_056739.1, forward strand.
GCCAATTTCATGCTTCTTAAGACAGAAGTGGTGAACTTCATGACACCCATGCAAATGGACAATACAGTTACAACTGCTGTATCCTACACAAATACACTCTATAAGCACTTACACGAGTGCGTGGATCGTGCTATCCCAAACAGAACCAAGACGCTATCCTCCAAAAAAAGGAAGCCAATCTGATGGTCCCCTGCCACAAAAAAACTGTACAACAGAAGGAAGAAACTGTTGCAAAAGAGAGTAAAATCCCATGAGTGGAGGAGCTCCCTTGTCAGCCTCAGTAAGAAGCTGAGATCCCTTATAAGATCCTCCAAAGCTAGCTACGAAAACAAAATTGCCACTAATTCCAAGGACATCCACAAAGCATTCTATAGCTGTGTCAAGAATCTCAATGGCAACACCAAGATCTGCCCTGAGTTACAGCACAAAGGCAAGAAAATTACAGAACCAACTGATATTGCCAACATCCTGGCAGATAGGTTCAGTGCCATCTCTGGCAAAGCATCGTGGTCTGTCCCAGGCAGTCAGATACTGGATCCCCTTAGAATGACACCAGATGCTTAGCCAATTTTTAAAGTCAGTCATTTTGTCCTTGTACTGCGGCATCATTCCAGGCGATGGCAAGATGATACTCAGGACTAGGTCATACCTGCCTGGGCTACAAGATCGGAGAGCTCTTCCATGTCTCTTTTCATGTAGTCCAGGGAGGTACATCTCAGGTCGTTCACACCAACATGGACAATGACAGAGTCATATTTGTACATGTTGTGGAGTGATCTGAGTGCATGGGTTATGTGGCAGATCCTGGCACCCGACAGGCAGCTGACAGTAACCTTCTCCTTGTTTAGCCTGGTGAGTGGGACATCAGTGTGCCTGACTATAGAGTCACCAATGACTAGTGTGTTGGTTACGTTGGTTTGCATTATGGGCTGTGGTTTATTGGCACACTGAGTCTGTGAGCTATGTGTCATTTGAGTTGTGTTGGGGGGTGGAGGTTGCTTGCGTTTCTGCTTTGGAGGTCTCTGTTGCTTGAGCAGATTATTATTGAGAGCCTCTGCAAATGTTTTTGTTTTCTATGTGTGGATTCTGGTGATGTAGGTTTAGTGGGACTATGTGATGAGTGTGGTGTGGTGCAAGTGTTTACCTTCTCCTCTTGACTGTCAAGTTCAGTCTTGGTTGGAGAGAGCTTTACCTCCAGTTTGGCTAGATAAGTGCATCTCTCACAGGTTGTGGTGTTGGGTGGTAGGAGGAGAGGGTTGTCTGTGTAGAGGCAATTGCTACATTGCCTCAAGATGCCCAGATTCATCAGATAGACAGGAGAGAACACTGGGAACTGACCCTTGGACATGCCTGAATAAAAAATTACTTTCCTCTAGACAAGTGAGGAAAGTGAGTATAAAAGCTGTTTTCTCTAAGCAAGTGAGGAAAGTAAGTACATAAACTGTTTTCCTCTAGGTAAAGAGGAAGGCTGAGTGCTGTAGCAATTTGTAGCTTATTTAGTGCTAACAACAAGTTCTGAACAAGTGCTGAGCGCAAATAAGCAAATTCAAGTGCTAAAACTAAGAATCTGTACCTGGATCTTGTGGTAGACAGGCTACCTAGTGCTTACCACTCCCACTGATAAGCTAGAAGGCTTCCCTCTAACACAGAAAGGCTTGGGGGACTCAGAAGCTTACAAGCATTCCTGGATACAGAAAATCTGTATCTGGACTAGACTAGTTACTGGAAAGGTGGGAAATGAGCACAAACGTGGGCTTTTAAACCAGAAGGTTGAAAGAGATGGAAAAACTGCCCAAACGGCCAATAAACTACAATTTCTGGTCCAGAAACCACTCTTGTGATAGATAGGCTACCTAGTGCTTACCACTCCAAATGATAAGCTAGAAGGCTTCCCTCCAACAAAGAAAGGCTTGGGAGGCTCAGAAGCTTAGGTTCCTTGGTCTCCATTGTTATTAAAATGCAGTGCTGTCTGCAGTATAAATTTAAATCCCAAGTTCCCAGCTTTATGTTTTTCTGGTAAATGAGACAAACCAAACAGACCACATTTATGATAAAACTCCAGTGAAACAAGTTCCAGACTGCTGTATATAATAGCTAGCAACCTGCAAATGATTATCAGTAAATCAAGCAATCAATAAGCCATTCAAGAGATTTATTAAAGTGATTTAGTAAACAACGAGATAATGGAGAACACTGGACCCCAGTAATTTATGTGAGTATTTGTCAGCATGCTATGCCAGCAGAATAATTTGACAGCTGCCCCAACATTCTGACATTTCAGGAAACTCAAAGAGCGGAGGATAACAGTATATACACAGCTGGCATTACAAGAATGAGACATATAAATATGTACAGATATATCAGATATGTAACCCAACCAAAATCTTTTAATAGTGACTTGTTAAATAGTTAAGTGTAAGTGAGCATAACTCCAGATATTAAATAATGAATAATTATTTGACGTGAAACTCAAAATAACATAATTTGATGCCCAGAGTATAAGCAAAACATGGAATGATAATCATAATTACTGTCAGTCTAGTTCATAACTCTATCCAACAAATGTGCAAAAATATATTAAATTAAACACTATTTATAATATAAAATCTTAAAAGCTGTCTAAATAATATTATCCAAGGGGAGAAAATATTAACGAGAACATAACTGAAGCATTTTAAAATGACTCTATCACTTTTTTTGTCATTTCTATTTACAAAGGGGCTGCCCTCAACCCCTTACTGTCCATCTCTCCATCTTTAAAACATACTAGGTGTTTTACTATTGTTTATATTGTTTGATGTGGAGCTTTTCTTCCCAGGCCTCTGCTGAAAAAGGACCTGTGTTATGTCGGACTTTCTCGGTAAACAAATGTAAAATAATAATAACGGCAAACAAATGTAAAATAATAATAGCTGAAGGGAGAGTTAAGGGAAATGACCCTTGCTACTAATATAATTAAAAATGTATCTGTCTATCAGTCCTGTATATCTGCCTGTATATCTAGCTATCTGTCTAAATAAAAAAATAATGCCAAACTACTGGGGGACAAAATTAAGGTGATTATTGAGCAACAGACAAATCCGTCCACTCATGTAACCATGTCACTCATAAGACACTTCTAAATAACATTAACATATTTGTAATGCGATATAAACATTACTGGAACAAAAACAATCAGTTAAAGTGGCATAAACTTTAAGAACTGGTCTATTCAAAGATAAAGCTGACAGTAAATATCATAAGCTATTAACTAGATTGTGGAGCAAATGCAGCTTAACTCAATATAATAACATTAACTGATCTATATAACAAGATCTAGAAAACAAACTGAAATGAAAATCATGTTAACTTTATTAGCAGTATTCAGGTACTTTTGGTTAATGCCCAGCAACTGTTTCCCTGTGATCGCACTGAATTTAAAACACTACAGACACCTTTGGGAAATTTGTTTCAGAGCATCATAACCTTGTAGAATAATGACACAGAAAGAGACAGAAGCAGAACATACTTAGATTATCTTGTTAGTAATTTATATGTCATCCACCATGATTAGTTCAAATGAATATAATAAGTGAATTTATAAATTACACAATTCTTGTTTTCTTCTAGATCAGAAGTTTTCATAACAATAGTGTATATTGGCAGATCACTGGATGCCCAAAAGGAGAAAATGAACCGTTCTGTTATTATCATGGTCTGTTATTTACTAAATAACAATAATTCTGCCTGCTTTCTAAGCAGCAGACATTCATGCTGTTTTCATTTAACTGGCAATAAAGATTAGGTGTAAGAGAAGACAACAAATTATAAAAACCTAAGCAGTTTGCCGGAACATAGTTTTGAACCGATATACATAGAGGTGGAGGAATGACTGGGTAAGTCTTTATACTGTTATTTTGAAGCTGCAGACAAGAGAGTTTTCCTGTATATTTGATCCTCAAATGCATGTCACAATGATATAAAAACATGAAACCAGATAGAATCAGAAAACTACTAAACACTTTTAGATATAACGCTGTCATTTATCTAGTTATTTTTATTTACTTAGTTATTTAGTTATTTGTTTAATGTTAATAACCAGTGTTTGATAACTTTTCAAGAACATTTCCAGCCGCAATCCAACCACAGAAGCACTAACCCAAGATTATATGAAGGAGACAAATACAACTTGATTATTAAGAATTAATGATTCTATTGCATAGCAATACATAAGGCTTCTACATTTAAACAAACCTATAGCAATGCATCTAGCTATACTAGCCCATTAGCTGAGAAGCATATACAAAAATAATTATTGGGAAGAAATCTCATCTATAGCAATTCAAATCCAAAAGCAGTGACAACGTTTTCTGCTGCTAAATAACATTGTTAATTGGATACATAAAATTTATGTGTTATATCAGTGAATAGAATTTAAAATATCTGACCTACATTAATGATCAGAACAGAACATCCGTCTTGGACTATGTTGGACATGAGAGTGAACAGAAATGAGCATCCACAGAACACAAAATGACACTGGGAGGTATGTGACTTCGAATAACATAACTTAATTTACTCAGAAGGAGATTGTTTTGGATTTTAGTTTATTTATAGCGGCAGGGCAGTATCTTTCCAATACAAGTTTAAATGTGACTGTGGAGAAAAGATGAGAGGCTCTACCAGTAAAAGGGAACCAGTGTGGTTTTGAAGGAACTTGTAGTGATAGTCATGTGAGAGAGAGTGGATACATTTGCAGATACTATTAATTGTTTTGTCAAGGAGGAGAATGTTATGGGCAGAATAAAGAGGGATTGTTGGGAGAATAGCTCTCAACTGTTCCTGATTTTGCCATATATTTCTGCCCCGTCCCTTTAAAAAAATGATTTTCTGAAAATAAGCAGGGTTAACAGTAAGTCAAAATGCCACACATAAGAAATGTATTTTTCCTATTATTCATTAAATACGAGTTAATGCAAAATCTGCTGTTCTGGGGAAATTTGACCAGGGCATTGGGGAACTTCCCCTACACTTTTCAATAGGTGCCATGGGATCTTTTTCATCCACCTGAGCTACCACCAACTCAGCAGTTGGGACTTCAGTTTAATGTCTCATGTCTATTACTGTGTAAGTGGTCCATGGAATAAAATGTCCTGTTCTCAAACCATGTTGAGTATATATTAAAATTCTGTCCTAGCTGATGTGGTTATACACCCATTGGTAAATAATTTTCAAAAAAAAAACTCAGTAAATGGGCAAAGTATAGATGTATAACTGTAATGTTTTCTGGAATGCTTTGTAAGGAATTTTTACAGATGGTTATAATTCATCATAGAGGGAATAAATTAATTTGTTAAAAGACTAAAAATGTAAGCAAGAGGTTTTGTATTAGGGTTGCCATTCTTAGAAAGATGGGCTGAATACTGTGTGGTTTGGATATGATTTCCTATCCTTGTCTACCAGCTGTCTGCCAGTCTTGCTGTAAGCAGTTCACAAATAGAAGGGCATTATGGATTCTCTTAGCGGTTGGGAGTTAGAATGAGCTGCATTGACATCATAACTATGCATGTTTAAGGCAATGCAACTGGAGTTTGGGGAGTTTATGATGAGATGAGATTAGGGTTTGGATGGCCTGAAGGTACTCTGGCTCCATTCCTGCAGAGGTTCTGCTCAGTGTATTTCCATTCAAATAGGCTGTGTCTTTTATACTCCAGCAGCAATGCTTTGTTTAGATTTAAGGAATGCCAGCTTAGCTTCACTAGTATTTGTTCTCCATTTTCTTTTGAGGTTTAGAAAGAACTAATAGTCAGCCAGATCTTTCCACTTTTTTCTTGCTTTGTTTCTGGATTTCATGAGTGTTTTAAATGAGGTTGTGATCAAAGGACAGTGTTGTCCTCTGAGGCACTACTGTCAGAGTTGATCATGCTTGCCTGTTACTGGCTGAATAAACTACAAAAGGTCCATTAAATAGTATCACAGTGTTGAATAATTTGAATAACATTATACAAAAATGTATGTGTGTGTGTGTGTGTGTGTGTGTGTGTGTGTGTGTGTGTGTGTGTGTGTGTGTGTGTGTGTGTGTGTATATATATATATATATATATATATATATATATATATATATATATATATATATATATATATATATATATATATATATATATATATTATATAAAAAAAAAATATATATATATATATATATATATATATATATATATATCACATTTTACTCTTAGAATGCTACCTGGACCTCCTTAGAGCAAATTTCAAAGAGAATAAGAAAAGCCGGAGTTTGTCCTATAGTCTACAGAAATGTGATGTTACTTTCTCCATTAATGCGTGTTACTTAAACTGATATTTTGCATTATATTTTACCTTGCGCATGATTGTAAGTGATGCTTTTATTGTGACACAAGTTCTTTTCTAAGACTAAGTATGTGATGCTGCAAGTGTTGCTGTACCTACAAGGTATGATTATATTATACAACGGAGATGGCAAAAGAGAATAAGAGAAGATTCACTTTTTGACTAAATAGTGCATTATTAACAAGGAAGGGAAACATAGATCTTAACATGAAATATCTGCAGAACTTTGTTCAGATATTATGTGGGAATAAAACTATCCAGAAGAGGTCAGCTGCTGTTTAAGCCACTATGCCTAAATGCACGAGCATCTAAAATAAACTCTGAATGTAACAGCACTGATCTGCTAGATTAATTAAAAAGATGTTTAGCAACTACAATACAGTTCAAATTTTGCTTTAACTTTATCACAGCTACAGCCATAGAAAATATTGATAACTGTTCCTAGTACTTGACTGACATAATCCAAAACGGACCAAAACCCAGGAGAGTTTTTAAGTGTATATACAAAGGGTGTATCTTTAGCCTGATGATTGATGAAATGCCAATTTTTTTAGTGTTAAATAACATTAATTTATTACGCTATATAAATCTTGTTTAATTGTTATTGTCGTTTTACATTTAAGCATGTGTGTTCTATGGATAACTACATACATATACAGTATATCTATATGTGTATACACACATATATATATATATATATATATATATATATATATATATATATATATATATATCTACTTCCCAGATTAAAATTCCGGTTTGTCGTCATGTTAAGTAAGATTCGATTAAATGGAACTTTTATCTACTGAAGTAGACCCATATATAAACATATATAGCCTTTCTTGTTATTTTAGTTTTATGGCTGCAGTTGATTACCATTAGTAATCCAACTCTTTCATATCATATTCTTGAACCCAGATAGTAACATATTTCAATAACCTAATTTAGTAAACAATTATGCTGTTTACTACATTCACCTACAAGTAATGCTTTATAAGTTGAACTGCATAATTGTTTACTAAATCAGGTCATGGCAACATGTTACCATCTGGTTTCAAGAATATGATCAAGGTGCCCCAATCTTTTCTGCTAGTCAGCACAAAGAGAATGGAAGCAAAGATACATTCAGCAAGACAGTACTTTGTATGAATGAGCAGGAAAATTTAATACCAAACCAAGAAATATAAAACCACTATAGCAAACAAAGAAAAGTTACAATGATAGCAGAAAGACACATTTCTGATATTGAGTGATTGCAGCTTACATTTTGCCAGTGATTCTAAAAGCAGTCTTACATGTTTATTAACTTCTGAAACATGTCGTAGACTTCATGGAAGAGTCAGAGCTGTTTTGGGGTTATAAGAATGCCAGAGCCATTTTGAGGTAACTACTTAATTACACAACTCAGATTTTGAATTTCACTTCTTCATTCTTTTTTGTCTGTGATATCAGGTATGTAGGAAGTTCTCCATCTCTCTGATAAAATATATATATGTATATATTTTGCAGAATATTATGATGCTACAAACACCATCAATGCATCCATTTCTTTACCTGACAGTGTTTGGATTGATTACCTTTCCTATAAGTGATGGTGTGACAGATATGCTCATTCACAGAGGATGTAACTTACAGGACCTGAAACGTCTAGCATATTCCAAGGCTGGAGACATCTTCTTTGGTGGGATATTTGCAGTTCATTTGGAAACTGTGAACCCTAACATTGACTTTCGTGTAACACCTCAGCCTATATACTGCCAAAGGTAAGGACACTGGAACACACTTCAATTTATTTTATTAATTAATTTACAGTGAGTTGCTATATACATTCAACATAAAATCTGAGCAGATACATTTGATTGTTTTTCTACGTCTTTTGGTGCTCCAGTATCTAGGGATCAAAAGCTTTGTAGTATTTGATCTGTTTGCTCTGTAATTTAAAAAAAAAAGATTTCTAAATGCTGTTATTCTTAATAAAGGTAAATGCAAAATGCACATAGTAACTGTTTATAATCTGTTACATAAAGTGATTTTAACACTTGTGTGAAATGGGTCTATATTTAACCGTCAAATAACATTTACAATGAACGGCTAAACATCGAACCCTAACCATTGAACATTCATTCAGCGAACAGTCACTTTTTACTAAGGAAAGTAAATAGTTAGCCAGCACATTCCCATCCCAAAAAATGCAGCATTTCAAACCTACCCAGGTGAGGGGCTTTGACACCCACACTCCCCAACGTGGGGGGCTTCACCCCTACAGCCCCCTAACTATATATACTTTTTTTGTTTTTCTGGATTAGGTGTCTCATGGTTTGCCTTTATTCATGCCACCGTCCTAGTCTCCATCTTTTTTTTTTGGGGGGGGGGCTAATTATAGGCAGGGACAGAGTGCTACTTTGCTACAATTATAGTTCTGTGGATGCACTTAATGGCTGTCATTTCTTTCTTGAACTTAATGTTCTATTTTTCTTTATAGACAATCTGTTGCATATTAGTTGTGATATCTATTTTCTATTATGTCATTAGTTTAATTTTACCCATTGCATGCATGTGTGTGTATATACATTTGCATGTAAATTTATATGTGCCCATTTAGTATCCATTTATATGTCTGTAGGTATGTCTGTGTTTACATGAATGCATGTCACCATGAATCTTCCTGTATAAATGTATTTAATTTTTTCATGCCTATTTGCTTTCTATACTGATGGCTTTGCTTCTTTATTGTATGGTTATACGTTCTACTTGACATATGGCACCATTTCGTCCCTTTTTTATGTTGTTCTTGTCTTCTTTTCTCTGATTGTTGATGCATATCACTTGTAATACAAGAATAATGTAGGTGCGCGTTTGTGCGCTGTCTTTTTGAGTCGTGCTGTTCATTACACTCCCTACAGTATATTTTCCTAACGGCTGATGTCTTTTAATTATTTTTCTACACTGTACTGATGTTCATGGGAATGATTTATAAATAATGATGCTAAATAGTTTGCATACATAGGTTCACAGGTTCATAGGTTGGTACTAGGCTATCGGCCCTAGGGCCTATGCAAGCCTAGCCATAACAATTCCCTGGCTATTTCTTCCCACAATATTTACTTCCCTGGACCCCTGTCTAGCAGGGTGACTGACATGATCCTTGGGGTGAATTTCCTATCTCCCATCCAATCATCAGGGTTCCTTTTGAAGAGGGCCAAAGGGCAGTCTATTCCAGAGTCTGGGGAGTCTCTGGGTCAGGAACCTATCCATCCAGCATGTTTTGTTCTATGTGATGAAACATGGATTGTTTTTCTTTACAGGTTTCTATAACTATATGGGACATTTTTCTGTTTTTTCCCCATGCATAACTCTGTACTCATATTTTATAATATCGTTGTTACTTTTTGTCTATGTTTTCCTTTTGTTTTATGTTTTAAGTTAGTTGCATGTAATAGTTTGGTCCTATCCCTTTACTAAATGTGATATCTACCAAGCTGAACTTTAAATACTGCTTTAAAGCATATGCTATACTATAGTCTTTTAGGTATGAATAGCCAGAGTTGTAATTGGCTTAAGTCTTCTATGGCATCTGTTAACTGTATTGCACTATTAGATTAACTGTCTTTAACTTTCTTCAGAAGTGGCAACTTATGTGATTCCTTAAAATATGTAAGCAACACTGTGATGCCTGTTATTTTCCTGTTTCATTGGCTTGGCATTGTTATGTGTATTTGTTTTTATTAATTTCATTTGTTTTATGTCTACACACACACACACATACATATACGTATATATGCCATAGATATATATGCGTGTGTGTGTGTGTGTATGTGTGTGTGTGTGTGTGTGTGTGTGTGTGCGCGCGCGCATGTGTTTATTGCTGCTGGATAGCTTTCTTTCTCAGTTTTCAGAACCTTTACCATTTGGTTTTCCTTTTGCCATTACTTTTTTCTTTCTGTATGCATTTTGTATTTCTGCTGAGTCAGTGTAATTTTTTATACAGTTATTGGACTTTTCATGATTTTCTGTGTTTTCTTTAGCCGCAGTGACTTTTTTGTAGTGTAGTAACCTAGCTACCTTTACATAACTTGACTGTTGTCATTATGATTTTGATATTTTCTTTTTACTGCTCTTTTTATGTTGCATCAGCTATTTTCAATGTTGCTGATGTTCGCAAGTCTTACCAATAGTGCTATTTATTTCCTGTATATTTGTCTGTAGTTCATAGTGTTACTTTGGTTGTTAACATTTTCTTTGTAGATTACTGGTTGTCTTTTTCTTGTATTATGGCAGTTACAGAAGTTATTTATTTTTATAACATTTTTGGGGGGGAATCAGCGTGTATATAACCAAATTCTTAGAATGTTTTAACACGGTTTGGGCTGTACTTTGAGATTTTAGTTGTGTGACTCATTTCACACTTAACACGCTTTCTCTATTCTCTGATACTGTGCGATCATGGAGATACTATATGCAAGTAAGAGGCAAAGTCCACTACATGGAAGTGCTATAGTTTTACAAGCATATTTTGCAAGAAAAGCTTTAACTTTATAAAAAAATCCTATTTTATGGTCAGTTTTTTGAACTGCTTGTTGAATATGTTGATCAAATCTTTATCTATAATCAGTTATTATTCCCAGTAGTTTTATATTTTGTATTAGATCAGTTCTAGTACTACTAAATGGTAACACTTTCAAGTCAGAAATACTTTGATTGTTGGATTGGAGGTGAAACTACCATTAGGTTAGACATAGCTGGCCTTAGGCATAGGCCAACTAGGTGGCAACCTAGGACACCAATCTAGCAGAAGGTTTTTCCAGTATTTATTTGTTTATTTTGTAGAAAAGAAATGGTTTATTTAAAATATGTTGAATAAATACAGGAAAAACTGAAAAGTAAGACAAACTGTGAGAAAAAGAAAGAAAAAAAGTAATCTGGATGGTGTAGGTAAAATATGAAAAATAAAGGTATGCAAAGTTATTGCATTATAGTGGCCAGCATTTAGAGTTATACAGTGACAGGTTATAGAGATAGCTAAGGAGATAGGCTCTGGTGTAGTGCTGTATCCAGGGTATATGCAATTAGGTGTATGTAAATGAGCCAGGGTTACTGAATCACAAAAAAGTGCCACCGTGTCCGTAGGTACTAACTGTGGTAGGGCTAGAACTGTGTCGGTGTAGGCAGAACAGATAGTTAACATTAAAAGGGGGTGAGTCATGGCATGTTTAAGTGGATTAGAGTTTAGCAGCACCTCTTTGCACTCAGCTAAGCAGAGCTAAGCAGGGAGTATGTCTGAGGCTGCTAAGTTATACTTAACCCCGCAGCACGTGTTGCAGCTGGTTAAAGAAAAGCTAAGTATGCCTGTGTGCAGGGGAGGGTCTAAACTGCTGGGCAATGTTTACACTAGTGGTGAGGGTTTGCATGGAGTGCCATGGAGTTTAGCAGTGGAAGAAATTGAAGAAAAAAAAAATAATAGGAAATAGCCTGGGAAAGCCAGTCAAGTATAACAGACTGATAAGCCCTGTTCCACTGACACTGGCCCATTCAAACCACTGAATAACATAGCTGGCAGGTGGAATGTATCATAGTCAGCCAGTTGCACAGGCTGCATCTGCAGCAGACCAGTATAAAGTATGCATACACCCTTCAATCTGATTTTCTCACATACTCTGCACCATTGGAGTACACACTTGGGAATTTTAACTGACAAAATGATAGGGCTGCTGCTGCTCTGCTACATCTGTATACACTACAGGCTGTGGTCAGTGATGATGATGATGCTGACAATAGGCCCAGACTGAGGAGGAGAAGAGTGTTCAGGCCCAGAGTAACCTTTGAGGGGCTACATGAGCTGGAGATAGTAGGTGGACAGGGACATACTACATGAACTCACCGAGCTCTGCCGCCCTCACCTCAACCCCAGAGCCAACAGAGGGGAACCCATCCCACTGGAAACAAAGGTATGTGTAGCCTTAAGAATACTAGCTATAGGTACTTTCCAAAGACCTACTGGGAACATCATGCGGGTCTCACAGGCGTCTGCATCCAGGGTACTCCACCAGTTCCTGGATGTCATGCTAACACATACCAGTGAGCACATTTATTTCCCCAGCACCCCTGAGGAGAGAACCAGCAATGTGTCTCTTCCACCATGTAGCACATTAACCTGAGGTACTGGGTGCCATAGACTGCTCTCATGTGCACATCAAATCAACACCTGCTGAGGAGGGTATAGTCTAAATCAACTGCAAGGAGTATCACTCCATGAACTGCCAGCTCATGTGCAATGCCCATGGCATTAACATCAATGTATGTGCTGGCAGCCCTAGCAGTTAGCATGACTCCTACATCTGGCATGCATCACAGCTGTACCAGGCATTTGCCAGGGGAGACATCCCATATGGCCATCTAGTGGGGGATGCTGGCTATGCATTGGAACCGTGAATGATGACACCCATCAGAAATGCACATATACCAAGTGAAGAATGCCATAATGAGGCATACGCACAAAATAGGAACATCATAGAGCATGTGTTTGGGCTGCTCAAGTCACGGTTCTGCTGTCTTGACATATCTGGTGGAGCCCTGCAGTACTCTCCTGCCACATATCACACATGTTCATAGTATCTGCCATGCTACACAATATGATCCTGCAGAAACAGCTGTGGCAGTAACATCACAGGGACGGGAGACACAGCCCCCCATCATTGCCAAGGTCTCCACAGGCACAGGAGGACTCAGCGGTGGAACCCCCTGAGCCTGTCCCTGTAGGCAGATGTAGGTGTGTCCAGTATGCCCTGGCCTTGGCAAAGAGGCAGTGCATAGCACATACACTGACAACCTAGGGACCCAGGGACTGACACCTCACTCTGACTCGCATACACAGAGTAAAAAGGATGCCAGCCACACCACACAACCTATACTGTACCTTACCATGTATAGGTTGTGTTCTGCATGCATCCGACAGAGTCAGCCCTGAAACACTGTCCTCTCAACTGCTGCAGGCACAAAGTCAGTCACTCTTCTTAACAACAAATGAATGGGGTAGTAGACTGTGGTAGCATATATATGGTATTGCTGCATGTATGCAAGGGAATAGAGTGGTCTACTGGGATAGTAGCAGACAAGGGACAGCTATTTGGGACAACATTAACTCTCTGCCAAATACTGGCTGCTCCAGAATATGCAATAGGCCTCAAGCCAGCAAAACCCACTGCACTATGTGAGGGACTTACAAACAGCAAGGTCATAAGACAGATGCATGGATGTCAGTGCTGGAGTCCCATACATACCTCTCAACCTCTTAGAGCAAGAAATCTGTACAAAGCCATAAAGAAATGTGGGGCAAAGGCCCCAAAAAAGGGACAATTGTTAAATATTGCTCTTACAAACATAGAAAGTTGATAGATTAACATGTTTTGCAGTAGCATGAATTCTCTGAAGGGTAAGAAGTCTGAAACTCAAATGCCTATCATTAGTTTCTAATTTCAGTCTTTATAGTACAAACCAAAGACAAAAAAACAAACTAGTGATCCACGAAATTCCGACAAATATCTGTGAGCCGATGAACTTGTAAAAATGTACTGTTTTATTCTAGTCGAATGAAGCGCTTTTCGTGGCACAAATGTGTCAACTTCTTCAGATACAAACATTTTTTTTAAAAACGTTTAAAACACACAACGCTTAAATCAACTTGTTCATGTCATATGATCAGCATCAGCTGATACTAGAATTCTAATAACTGCACATATTTAAAGTGGTATTACATATAAAGAACAAGTTTACATATATCCAATATTTTGCAACATTCAACGAACCATAAAAACTGATTAAACTAACAAACCAAGTTGAGTTTGCTATCTTTAACAGGTAATATTAGCTGCTTATAAATAACAATCAACAGTCCAATACAACAGATGTCTCGTGGTAGTCCTATTAAAGTAACTATCCTAAAACATCAGAGGTTTTTCATCCACACAAACCCAACCTAATCCTGCAATGTCAATTAATACTATATAGTAATACAAGTAAAACTATTACATATTGAAAGTGGAAGAAATATTAAACTGTTTGGTCCATATTGGTAACCAATACTTTTGTCCACTTTGTACCAGAATGTCGGTTTAAGCAACAATTACAGGAAGTCAGAAATTGAAGTTAACCTGCTCCATTCTTTCAAGAAAGTCTAAATAAAGAAAATCATTAAAAGTTTAAAGTTTGTAAATAACTGTTAGAGGCAAAATCGCCCAATAGAAGTTAATAATAACTTCTAGTTGTAAAGGCTAGACTACTAGTAACCAAAATAAAGACACATTGTTTTGAAGTACATTATTGTACTTTATTGTAACCAAACCAGTACCAACCTATGTACTTTAACACTTGCTTAGATCAACACATTGTGCCTAAGGGGTTGCGCTATCACCAATACCCCACTGGTTTAATTGCTGATTCACCTTTTCACCTTGAGCTGGTTTCTCTGTTTGACAAACAAGGCTTTGATTAAATGAGCCTAATGGTTAAACATTATAACCTCTACATTGAAACCTTGATTAAGGAAGTGTCTGTTTTGAACACGGAGATCACTACAGACTTGGAATTCCTGAGATACAAGTTTGATTATGAAAGAAGTTTTTTCAGTATAGACCAGTTATTGGAGAGACTTAAAACAAACAAACTTAAGAAGATTAATAAAGATCAACAAGCCTACGATATGGGTACCGCCTATCCAAAACCATCTAGTGTACAGTATGTAGTAGCATTAAGTGGGAACACACATACTGTGCTTAATTCTAATGCGGATGCCACCTCAAATAATACAGGCAGTCCCAACCCTATTGTGGTGGACAACAATGACAATATTGTGAGGCGTAGTGAAAGAATCCGTAATCAGAACTATAATAATAGTAATGGGCCAACTACGCATAATATCAACATGAATAATAGCAATGATTCTAATCAAAATTTTCATGGGCCCAGAGATCTAGGAGCAATACCGAAGAGGAAATTCAATTACAGCCAGAAGAATCAGAGAAACAAAAGAAACAACAGATTCAAGAGATAGGGGCAACATACCCCATGGAGGTAGACATTCTCTTGAATTCAACAGGGGACTTTAAGATCTTTAATTATTCTTCCCTGCACATCAACCCCACACTTGTTGACTTTCTAGCAAACGGTAATACGTTTGTTCCCAGTAAACCTTCCAGTTTGGAACATTTGGTGCTTGACTTGAAACTGTTCATCAGAAAATTGAACTTAACAGTACTATTTGGGAATTCTACTATTTCAAACAATGCTTTAAGGGTATCAAGTACTTTTAACCCTCCTCTCCACCAGACTTTAAAAATATTTGAACAAATTTGTGAAATGGACTTCCGTCACAAAGTGGATATATATAAATTTGAGAACAAAAATAAGTGTCAAAATATCACACTAGAGGAGAATGACCTATTGCATTTGTTAAAATGTTCACCCGTGAGGGTAGTCAAACCAGATAAAGGGGGTGGGATTGTTATTCTGGATTTTGTTGACTATAACAACAAGATGCTGACACTATTAAATAGTGAAGCATATTCGAAGGTATCATTAAACGAAGTCAACATTGCGTATAGTCGCATTAAGAGTTACTTTAGTGACTTATTTATTGAGTCACTGATAGACATTGATACTTATAATTAGATTACATTACCCTGGCCTAAGATCCCAGTTCTCTTTGGTATCTCCAAAGTACACAAAAGCCTAACTGATCCACCAGTGAGACCACTCATTGATGGGAGAGGGTCCATTACGTACCCTTGTTCCAAAGTGGTTGACTCTATCTTAAAGAAATATATATAATTTGAACCACAGGTTTGTAAAGATTCTTGGGCATTCTTGGACAACATTAACAATTTGAGGTTTGACAAAAACAATAATTTTTTAATTACAGATGTCAAAGATTTATATACATCACTTCCACATTTGGATGGAATTGAATGGGTAAGCCTCATAATGCAGTCCAGGAACGCACCCCCGCAAGAAATCAAACTAGTAGAACTCTTATTGGATATAAGTTTAACTAACATTTTTTTTGTAGTCAACGGTGAGTTCTACTTGCAAAATTGTGGAGTGGCTATGGGCTCACCCTGTGGGGGTAGTTTCGCCAATTTAGAGATAGCTTATTGGGAAAACAACTTCATTTTTGGACACCCATCACACAGGGCGAACATATCATTTTATACCAGATTTTTGGACAATATTTTCGTCCTCTTTAAGGGTGATGAACAACAAGCACAAGAATTTATTGGGTATTTAAATTCAACCACTGAATTCTTGAGGTTCACATTTAGTTTTAGTACAAACACCATTGATTATTTAGACTGTAAACTCGTCAAAGATACCATCAATGAGAGATATGTTTCTAGAATACATAGGAAAGAAACATATTCTAACTCATTTTTGCATTTTACTAGTAATCACCCTTTTCATCAGAAGCGCTCAATAGTGAAAGGACAACTTATTAGAGCAGCTAGGATGACTACCTTAGACCTAGATTTTAATGACGAGTGTTTACAGTTAAGCAAAATGTTTATACAATGTGGCTACCCTGTACAGTTGATACAATCATTGGTAATAGAAGTGAGCCTTAAGAGACAGTTAGGTGTAGTAAAACCTTTACTCAACAGTAACCCTGTAAATATAATAAGTACTGAGATAATGAATTTAATAGAATGTAGTACGATTGATAATTCCCCACCATCAGTAAAGTCAACAATTGGAGAGACAACTAAAGAATTTCAAACTAGCTTCATAACTACTTTTAGTAATGATAGCCTAATGATTAGAACTATCTTGAATAAAAACTGAGAACTAATTTTGCTTGATAGATCTTTGACTGCTAAACTTGGACAAATGCCAAGCCTGGTCTTTAGGAAAGGAGCTAATCTGAAAACTTTGCTTGAGAGGAAAAGCATGGGACCCCTGTCAAAGCGAGTAGGAATGAGCACATGAAATAACTGTAGAATGTGTAAACATATAGAGATAGGGGAAAGTTGTATTATTAATGGTAGGACCTGTAAACTGAGGTCTAACTATAATTGTAACTCTAAACCTGTGGTTTACATAGCTAGGTGCCAAGTATGCCCAGCTTTTTATATCGGTAAAACCGAATGTAAATTAAAAGATAGAGTGTATGAACATACATATGCCATAGAAAAGAAATATTATGTAAATCCATTAGCAAGACACCTTATTGGACACAGTAATCATAAATTCCTCTTTAAAATTATAGATCATGTGAGCTTTGATATGAGGGGTGGACCATTTAATTTGATGCTCGAAGAGCACGAGCTGTTATGGCAAGTGAGATTAAACGCATTTTTAAGCCCTGGCTTGAACGAAGCTTGCAATATTGCTTGTGTCTTAAAGTTAAAAAGTTTAAACAGATGAAGTTGGTACTGGTTTGGTTACAATAATATACTTCAAAACAATGTGTCTTTATTTTGGTTACTAGTAGTCTAGCCTTTACAACTAGAAGTTATTATTAACTTCTATTGGGCGATTTTGCCTCTAACAGTTATTTACAAACTTTAAACTTTTAATGGTTTTCTTTATTTAGACTTTCTTGAAAGAATGGTACAGGTTAACGGCAATTTCTGACTTCCTGTAATTGTTGCTTAAACCGACATTCTGGTACAAAGTGGACAAAAGTATTGGTTACCAATATTGACCAAACAGTTTAATATTTCTTCCACTTTCAATATGTAATAGTTTTACTTGTATTACCATATAGTATTAAGTGACATTGCAGGATTAGGTTGGGTTTGTGTGGATGAAAAACCTCTGACTTTTTAGGATAGTTACTTTACTAGGACTACCACGAGACATCTGTTGTATTGGACTGTTGATTGTTATTTATAAGCAGCTAATATTACCTGTTAAAGATAGCGAACTCAACTTGGTTCATTAGTTTAATCAGTTTTTATGGTTCGTTGAACGTTGCAAAATATTGGATATATGTAAACTTGTTCTTTATATGTAATACCACTTTAAATACGCGCAGGTATTTCAATTCTAGTATCAGCTGATGCTGATCATATGACATGAACAAGTTGATTTAAGCGGTGTGTGTTTTAAACAACGTTTTTAAAAAATTGTTTGTATCTGAAGAAGTTGACACATTTGTGCCAACGAAAAGGGCTTCATTCGACTAGAATAAAACAGTGCATTTTTACAAGTTCATCGGCTCACAGTTATTTGTCGGAATTTCGTGGATCACTAAATTCAGTCTTTAATCATTTGCCAGTAATTTTCCAGACAACCACATTTTTTTGAAAAATGGACCCAAAATGTAAGGCAAGCATCTGAACATTCAGCAAAAATCTGGACAGTTGAGAGGTATGGCCCCTACCCCCAAATCACTTGTGTCCCCATAGAACTGCAGTAACAGTTATGTTTGTAAGGTAATAGCAGCAGACGACACATTCCCAGGGCTGTCCCAATCAACTTGCTAACATGTTCCATTTGCACAATATGCAGGAGTCAATGTGCTATGTATATGTGTGGTTAATAGTGTCAGGAAGTAGACAGAACTGACTGGTGGCTGTTGTGGCTCACTGGGCTAAGTACATTACTGTGGGTTGTGGGTGACAGGGTCCATGGTTCGAGACTTGCTGTACCTACTCTTTTGCATGTCAGCTACACCTACTGTAGGAGTTATACAGGCTGTCCAGAAGTCAATATTTGTTACTGCAGGAAAGCTGGACAATGTAGGAATAGGGGCCGCAGATATGGACAGTACATACTTCTGAGTAACCTAGACGGTGCCTAGTAGAACAGCAGGTTGTGACAAGTCAGTCTAGCACCAGGATACAAAGACCACTACGTAACTGCATCAATACTGACAACAAGTCAGTGGGCACCATCCATACCTCAAGATTGTTAGGGTTTCTCAGAATGTCCACACGTATGTCTAATATAGCTGTTCTGTTTGTCATAACATTGCATTTGTCTAGCAAACTATTGATAAACCAATACAGGATGATGTGAAAACAGCAATGACAGATGGTTGAGATGCAACTTCATACCCATAAGAAAATGCAAGCTAATACAAAACCAGTCTACCAACTGTCTACATTTGGAGGAGCAATATTAAGATAATGCCCCCATATCTTGACCTGTGTCCAACTGTGATATTTGGCCCTGTCAAGATGTCTGGCTGTAAGAGTTTGAGAGGTATGGCCAACATCTAGCCTTAGAAGAACAGTGCAACACAAACTGTCTGAGGACCAGAGCAGATGAATGGGGCACAATGCTGGCCAACCTGCTAAATAGGTACAGTCAGAGGTGTGCAGTCCATAACCCTGTGTGTGATGTTATGACTTCTACCCCAGTCACACCATAAGTACAACTACATAACAGCAGCTACTGTGGACAAATCCTGCAACTGGAGCAGAGTAAGGCAAAGAGCCACATATAAGGGGAAAGAGGAACCACTTGCAAGACAAACGTAGAATGTGCAGACTAGAACACTTCGTGCAGTAGCATGGGTTCCATGCAGTGTATGGAGTCAGTAGACAAATGTCTGTCATTATTTACTCACATTAAGCTATACTGATCTCCCAGTGCTGCCACTGACATACCAGGACATCATAGTGCTGTGCAAAATGTACCTCACATATTAAGCAAAGCTGCTCAGTCCAATACAGTCTGTACCTACCCTAGATATGACTCAATTAATAGGGATAGCACACAGCCAGGAGATCCATAAGCCAGTATATAAGTGAGGTGCTGGACTGTTTACAGAGGTTCATCAGCCAATTGGCTGTCGCACACAAAATCCCAGACTGGAGGACAGGTAGGTCTGGCCTGGTGTCCCACTGTTACCATTGATGGTCATACTGGGCATGCTCCTATATTTAGCTAGTTTCAGCCCATGTCTGAACCCACATCTGAATAAACAACTGGGATGTACATATATCCTTTCTGCATACAGACAGCTATGTACACCTTAACTGTCTATCCCCACCCCCATCATACATGTTTACCTCCATCTATCCATATGTGGTGCATATAAGATTTGTCTGGATCTGTTGAGTTTAATATACATACAAATATATAGGTAACATATACAAATATTATCATTTATAGAGCAGCAGAGGCAGGGGGAGAGAGAGAGAGCGAGACAGAGAGAGACCCTGAAAGCCATAGAGTGATGTACTGCAGCAGCCACACGTACACCAATTTTAACCTGTGGCATGTGCAAAATACTATGGTGAGGCCCATTGTGTAATAGTAGGTAGGGAGGGGTTTTAATCTCACATAAGTCACCGTGTGTGTGTGAGTGTGTGTGTGTGTGTGTGTGTGTGTGTGTGTGTGTGTGTGTGTGTGTGTGTGTGTGTGTGTGTGTGTGTTTCTCTATGTACTGCACATAAAGCAGAATACACACACCCAACAGGCCTATGTCTGTGTAATGGTCACCCATATTTTGTCCCTGGGACTACTGTCCTTCTCAACAATGGTCTCCCTGTTGGCAGCTACTGATGTCATCCACCCTAACAGCACTCGCAGACACTCTCTGCATGTATAAGTCCATTGGTGTATGCAATAAGTACATAGAGCTATAGTTTAGACAGTTAGATAGGTAGTGGTTCAATTCTCAACAACGGCAACTGACTGTGTGTGTATAAATATATTCCCTTGTGGCTTTGTGTCTTTCCTGCCTATGTGTGTGCAATACCAATGCATTTTGAGGCCTGTTCCACCCTGTTAACCCCCCATTACCCTACTGTACAGGGTCTTTTGATGTCATCCACCTTAGCTGCACCATTGGACACTCAACAGGCATATAAGGTCAGTGGCGCACATGTGTGTGATACCATTTTGTTGCCTGTTCCACCCATGTTGACTCCCCCCATTGCATTACTTTACAGGGCCTGTTGATGTCATCCACCTTAAAGACATCTTTGGACACTGTCCAGGCATATATGCTCTGTGGTGCACACAATAACTACGTAGCACTATAGTACATAAAGCTACATAGGTAGGAGTTCTAATCTTAATACTGCCAAGTGTGTGTGTGTGTGTGTGTGTGTGTGTGTGTGTGTGTGTGTGTGTGTGTGTGTGTGTGTGTGTGTGTGTGTGAAGCATGTGTCCTGTGTGTGCATTGGTTATACAATTTTGAGACCTGTTCCACCCTGTTGAGTCCTCCCATTGCATTAGTTTACAGTGCCTGTTGATGTCTTCCACCTTAGATACACTGTTGGACACTGTCCAGGCATATAAGCAGATACACCTGTTATTAAGTGATGCTGAGATATATCAGCTTATAACACCAACAGTAAAGAAGGCCATTATTGATAGAATATCATTCCTTGTGTTCGACTTATTGATTACAGGTATGATTAATGAACCATTGTTTGACTACTTTAATGTCAGCCATCCTGTTATTCCTATTATATATGGGCTGCCGTAAGTACATAAATGTCTTCTAGCTCCACCTATGCATCCGATAGTATCCAGCAGAGGATGGGTTACTGAGCCCTTGTCTATTTACATTGAGAAGAGTTTGCATCCTTTTTTAGACAGCTGTGATAGTGTTTTGAAAGACTCTAAAACATTCTTACAGATGCTTAAATTGAAATGGGACCCTATGTATACGGAATGTTATTTTGTTACATTAGATATACAGTATTTATTTACTGTTATCCCAAACAAATGGGGGATAGGTAATGTGGAAATAATGATGAATGATGCGAGGTTCACCCCCACTAAATGTGCATTGATTTGTACCCTTCCAGATATTGTTTTGAATAACAATATTTTTGTTTTTGGTAATGATTATTATATGCAGAAGGTTGGCGTGGCTATGGGCACAGCTTGTGCCAATAGCTACGCCAACCTATCTCTAGTGCAATAGGAACGTTCATTTGTCTTGTCTAATGAAGTGTATGCTAGAAATATTGCCTGGTTCACTAGATTTGTGGATGATATCTTTCTGTTGTGGAAAGGTACTGAATGTGAGTTGAAGGAATTTATCTGCTTTTTAAATGGAGCTACTAGTTTCCTTAATTTCACGTGTAAATATTCTATGGATGTTATTGATTTCTTAGATGTGACTATAAGTAAGGATTCTTTGAATGAAATTAAGACAAACATCTATAGGAAGCAGGTCAAGAAATATAACTTTCTTCACAATGCAAGTATGCATCCCAACTATACTAAGCGTAATGTAGTGAAAGGGCAAATATTTAGAGTGATGAGACTATGTAATGATGATAAAGAACTCCATAATGCACTTTTAAGTTTGAAGTCAGATTTCTGAGAAAGATGATATAAAGGCCATATTATTGATCGTTATATAAATGAGGCATGGAAAACCACGGGTGACCGCTGCAAGCCCTACTATAATGAAAGATTGACTGGAGACCTGAATAGTAATATAGATACAGGTTTCAATGCTAGGGGAGATGATTATAAATTAAGGATGCCTCTAACATTCTCTAGTAACATTAGCTCAGTATGTGATGTTATTGCCAGAACATGGGGTATTTTATCTACTGTTGATGGTCTAAAGGATGTTATAAATAGCAAACCAGACTATAATAATAACATTAAAGAGTCAGCTATGCTACAGGTTTGATGGCTCTCTTTTCAGGTGTAAATCTGATAGAGTGGGAACGTATCCATGCAGGAACTATACAGCATGTACACATATTCACCCAGGTGTTAGTTTTACAAAACCCCATTTGGGTTTTAGGTTTATTAGTAATTTTTATGTTGATTGTAAGATACCCAATGTTGTCTATTTTGCATATTGTACTATGTGTTTCTCATACTATATTGGTAAGACAAATAGGCGTTTCAAGGATAGGATACTTGAGCATTACAGAGATATTAGGAATTGCAAAGAGAGCAGTGCCCTTACTGTACATAGCAAAAATGAAGGCCCTAATCATATTTTTTAATTTTTTGTATTAGAGGTATTGTGTGAGAATAGGAGAGGAAGTGACCTAGTGAACCAGACTGAGGCATCGGAACAGAAGTGGATTATGCTTTATGCTGCAGATAAACCATCAGGCCTCAATAGTAAGGTGTCCCTAAAATCTTTTTTTAAAATCTCGACCACTGAAACATTAATTTATTTATTTACTATTTATTCCTATTATTACTTTTTTTATACTTGAGACATGTATTGCAGCCATATGTGTTCTATGAAGCTTTTAAAGAATGTGTTTTTATGATATTTTCATGATGTTTTTATATGTCACTGCCTCTTTAATGAATTATTTTCTACTAATGGTGATCTTAATTGGAGTAGTATAAATTTAGTGAGTGAGTTTGTTTTTGTAGTCTGATGAAGAGGTTGTATCCCTGAACGTGCTTACTCAATAAAGTCTACAGCCGTGGTACAGCATGTGTGTTCTTCTTCTCTTTGAACATATAAGCTCTGTGGCATACGTGATAAATGTGTAACACCATAGTACAAACAAATCGATAGCTAGGAGTTCTTGTCTCAATACTGCAAACTGTGTGTGTGTGGATAGGTAGGGGTTCTAATCTCACTACTGCAAACTGTGTGTGTTATACCACTTTGAAGCCTGCTCCACCCTGCTGACTCCCTCCATTGAATTACTTTACAGGGCCTGTTGATATCATCCACCTCAGATGCACTGTTTGACACTCTGCAGATCATACCTCTCAACTGCATAGAGTTTTGCAGAAAGTCCAAATGTTTACCTCATATATTTGGTCTATCTCTCATAAAATTGTGGTTTCCTGGCAAATCATTGAGAGTTGAAGTCAGGAAAATTATGACAGACATTTGGGGTTCAGACTTCATACCCTTCACAAAAGTAATGCTAATGCAAAACCTGTCACTCTATCAGTTATCTAATTTTGTAAGAGCAATATGTAAAACGTGTCCCTATTTTGTAGGCCTGTATCCCCCCCATTATTGAAGGCTTTGTCCACATTTATTGCTCTAAGAGGTTGAGAGGTATGCCCCAGGCATATAAACTCTGTAGCACATGCAATATGGATGTAGAACTATAGTACATACAACTAGATAGGTAGGGGTTCTAATCTCAATACTGGTGACTATGTATGTGTCTATGTATGCATGTCCCCTGTAGAAGGATGGCTACATTGCCTATGTGTGTGAAATAGTTATACCCTTTTGTGTGCCTGTGTCACCCTGTTAACTCCACCATCCCCAACCTATTCATGGCCTACAGATGCCATCCACCTTAGATGCAGAGTTAGACATTTTCAAACACAATAGTACTGTGGCACATGCAATACGTATGACAGGCTATAGTGTACATAACTAGATAGACAGGTGTTCTAATTCCAAAACTGGCAAATCTCTGTGCATGTGCATTGGAATGCATGTCCCCCTGCAGCAGTGTCTGTGTGACACAGTTATACCATTTTAAGAGCCTGTTAACCCCCAAGTGTCAATCCTTACAGCACCTGCAGATGTCATCCACCTGAATAATAGTGGCAGACACTGCAAAACTGTATAAGCTCTGTGGTTCATGCACTATGTGCTGTATATAGTGCTATTGTATGTAAAACTAGGCAGGTAGAGGTTCTACTATCAACAAGGGCAGTTCATGAGTGGTTGGTGTGTGTGTGTGTGTGTGTGTGTGTGTGTGTGTGTGTGTGTGTGTGTGTGTGTGTGTGTGTGTGTGTACGTATGTATATCCTCTTGCAATAGTGTGACTGTGTTAGGACCACTAACATACCTCTCGACCACTTACAGAAAGACATATGGATAAAGCCATACAGAAAATTGGGACAAAGCCCAAACATAAATGTGTGTGTGTGTACGTATGTATATCCTCTTGCAATAGTGTGACTGTGTTAGGACCACTAACATAGCTCTCGACCACTTACAGAAAGACATATGGATAAAGCCATACAGAAATTGGGACAAAGCCCAAATATAAGGGTCAGTCTTTAAATATTTCTCTAACAAACATAGAAAGTAGATAGCATAACAGGTTGTGCATTCACATGCATTTTCTGAAGGGTATGAAGTCTGACAGGAAAATATCTGTCATTATTGTGCAATGTCAGTCTTTAATGATTTCACACTACTTTGCCTAAAAACCACAATGTTATCACAAACAGAACAAAAATATGAGGCAAACATTAGAACATTCTGCAGAAATCTGTAGAGGTGAGAGGTATGGCTACCACCTGTCCTACCCTGCAGGTTGCAGTCCATGTTTAGCCAGATATGACCTGTAACAATGACTCAGACAATACAGAAGTCCCCAGAGTGTAGGGCAACAAACATTTCCTAAAGTCATCTACTACTTGCATAAAACAGTTATTTCACATCAGAAGCACCTTAATGTTATGAGAAATAGCATAACCTATGGTAATGTGGCACAAAGAAGCTGTCATACTAGCAAACCAAGGGAAGTCCTGTCTGTTGCACTTGACATGGGTATCGCATGTCCTGCCAACTATCACAATACTACAAGAAGTGTCCCTCATTCCACATTTGATGTGGTGGCAACCCTACTCTGCTTTGCCTATGTTTGTGCAATATGTAGACATGTGTATGCCCTGTGAGTTGCTATCTCCCTGAATGACCCACATGTATCTAGGCATGAATGCTAACTGCCATCACCCACATATGTAGGTACCGCCTAAGGCTGTGGCAACTATAAGTAGCGTGCTGTCTGTCATTCACCCACAAACTGATATTAACATACTGCAATGGGGTCATACAGTGGGTATGGAATGTTGCCATGGTCCTGGCCTCAAGATGAATTCAGAAAACAGTACCATCATAACACATGGTGAGGACATGGCCCCAATATTTCCCACATCAATGGCAACCTCATAAACACATAAACTGCATTGACAGACTTGGGTACTCAGGTTGATAACACTGTTTCATTCAGCCATCAAGTAGAGGCAGTGGTCAGAAAAGCCTTGAATGTGGTTCATCACATAGATAAAGGACTGCATCCAGAAAATGGTGGACATTACCTCTGTATAGTCCTCAGTCCCTACAACAATACATTATCATCATGGCTAGTCTGTTATAGACCTATGCAGACATCTGCAGCAACTGGAAAGGCTATGTTAGCACCCGCAAAGGTTATAGAAGGCCTTCAGTACCTGTTCCATGCAGACAGCCTCAAATCAGTAGTGCCCCACTTGGAATTGGACAGGTTGTCCACAGGTGGACTGTGGCATGCATAAATGGCAATGTTGTTCAACAGCTGCCTCATATTTTTGAGTCTAACTCTGGCTTATTACCAGCATGGCAGGCCTGAATCATATATGCAACAGCAAAAATACCTGCTGGAGAGACAGGTTTGTCTCCAGAGGCTGCCCTGTTTCAGGAATGCACTTCCCATACATGTCAAACAGAGTACCATGCAGAATCTTATCAAGTGAATCCGTGATGAGTGGATGGAAAGCCAAAAATTTGTCCCAGGGGTCTAACCTGTGTCCATCAATGCCAGGAGCAACAGGTGCTGATCGATGACTCTGCTGGGGATAAAGTAATGGATAGGCTTGTAAGGGATGCAGGGCCAATACTTTAGTAACCTTGTATGGACCTATGAACCTGCGATCCTACGGAACTCACAGGTGACATGTATCAAGAGTAGCATGCTGTGTCATGGGGTATGCATGCAAGAGTACGCTGTTTGCCCACATTAACCCTCACACACTGTTCCACACATATGCACCTTGTTAAACATGCACATATACAGCCATACCTTAGTGAGGAAAAAGTCTCTGCACTGCCACTATGCCATCATGAGCTTCTGTAATGGCAGCAGGTCACCATGACATACACACAGAGACACCTGGAACAGAAACAGAATTAGGTCTGTCAGACAACAGTCAGTCAGCAGTACTAACAGCAATAAAGCACCATGGCACAAAGGTATATACACTTTGATGTGTACGCATGACGATTGCCAGCAGACAGCATGTTATAGGTCATAACACTACTGCAGTAGAAACTGCCATTAATTGTATTATATTCACCCTGTGCATCACACACGTATTAGCATGTCCCCACATCAATGGTATGGTATGGATAACAGGGATGTGGCACAGGTATCATCACATGAACAGGGTGTGGTGTGGGGTTGCCAAAGGCCTAGGCTGTGCCATACAGTTGACATCATATGTGTGTGTCTGGAGGGGTGCTGGTCAGCTGGGCCATAGAGAGGAGCTGTGCATGTCTCTGTTGTTGATCTGCATGTGGCAGTGCTGTGTGAGTGTGTGCATGCACACAGTCAAGCCATGTGCTACCCATACATGAGGGTATGTTGGACAGCCTTGGCTCATGCATGGCAGAATGTACAGTTCACCATCTCCAGCCATGCACACGGGAACTGGTTCTGCCAGGAGTGGCACTGGCATGACCATGCCCAAGGCCAGATGCGGTAGTACTTGCTGACGGTGACCAGTGTCTGCTGCATCTGTGTCCCTCATGGGACTGCCCAGGACCATGTGCCATGACCTGCCACATTGTGATGAGGACAGCAGCCTCTCTTTGGTAATGCAAGTGGTACTGTCACTATGGGAGTGTGACTGTGCGCAGCCATGTGGACTCTCAGCTGATGTTGTTGCTGACCTACATCTATGTGTCTCATGCCCTACTCCCACCACATATTCCAGCACAGACATTGCAAGGTTAAGGACTGACAATGTCTCACCCCACCATCTATCCTCTACATCAGATGTAAGGCATCACCAATGCCGTGGAGGGAGTCATGCATGACAGGCAGTGTGGTATTGATGACCCTGAGCATCCATCTAGTGTACCATTCACAATGTGCCTGTGCCTGCATGATGGACTGACACATGCATTGGGTGACACATGCTGTGACACCTCTGACAGGTGTTGGATGGTCAACAGACCTTTGATCACCCCTGTAAATCTACCTGTGAGGGACCTTCACAGTCTGTCTGGCTATGGCTAGTGTCTACAGCCACAGATGCCATAGTTGCCACACTCTTCTGTTCAATGCCACCACCCTCTGAATGCCCAATATCTGTGGCTGCTGGGGTCTGGGTATGTGTGGGCATACTGACTGTGTATGGGGACATTGGGGGTGAAAGTGGGATGTCAACCAATGGGTCACATTCAGCCCACAAAAACCCCACCTGTGCCTCAGAATGGGCATCATCATCATCATCAGATTCTGATGACATACTGACATCAGATTTTGAGGGGGACACACTCCAACCCCTTGGTCACCTGTGAGGAGTAGACAACATGACTACATTAATTCCTACACTATAATGTCTGGTGATCCCCCCCACACACACATGTCCACATGAGCGCACAAAAAAACATGTACACACACACACACACACACACACACACACACACACACACACCCAGGTGAGGTGCCACAAAGTCACACCTTCTTACTGATGCCATGCGCAACACACCATCAGACCACAACAAACACACTCTGTACAGGCCTTCAACAACATGCATTGCAGTTACATCCAGTGAATGCTGCTAGTACTATACACCTGTGAGATATGTGACAAGTCAGACTATGTGATGGACCCTCACCTAAAACACAGTGCACCCATTTACAAAATAGTGATGCATCCCTGTATAGCAGACTGGCTACACCTTTACAAAAATACATGCTAATATGTTACAGCTACTGCAAATATGCTATTGTGCTTACTGATGTGATGCACTGCAGTGAAACCCACCACAACTGAGCATACACTTATTGCAATATGGCTAAGCGTAACAGTAGTGCCCATGGCAAACTGGCAGCCCTTAACATGCCTAGAATATAGATGAGCCATAACAAGACAGCTCCACGTTTGTGGCTATACGATGATGGTCTGCAGCCACACCAGAGGTACCTATGGATTTATGGGGAGAGGTCTTGTCAGCAGACACATGTGGCATTGGTACAGGATAATATGTACATTTATCCACATGTACAGTACTACCCAAATTGCTGACATTCACAATATGTGTGCACACATGTGCATTACAACACCCCACCCACAAATGCAGATTGACCTGACATATGTGTACAGGTATGCAGAGGCTGCCACTATGAATGTGACAGTATTAACCTGATGACCACTGGAGGCTTACCTGGATACTCCTTGGCTGTAGAATCTGTGCCACTCACCTTCGCAACATATCTTGTGATAGTTTCTTGTGAGCTGGTGGCTGAACCCAGGTTTGCCAGGAACTCCTCTGAGGCTGAAAGTGGAGGTTGTGTAGTAGGCCCTCCCCCGGTGCCAGAATGCTCCCTGGCCACAGCTGTGGCCTTTTGCCATGCATGATGTATTATATCTGTAGCACGGTGTCAGACCTGTTCATAGCTCCTGGCCTGGTGGCCAGAGAGCCATCAACTGTGGAATTGCAAACACATCGGTGCAGCTAGAGGCTACCCCCACATGAGGTGAAGGTGTGTTGCAGATGATATTACGCAATAAAGGTTACCACTGCCACATCCATACAGTGTCATCCTCTGTGTCAAAACAACCATCATGTGGTCATGTTTGCAGTCACCATCTCCCACAATACCCATCTAGCTAGGGTTACACATACATACACCTCCAATGTGGAATACAGCTTTCTGGGGGGTGGTATACAAAGCTTCACATCCCTAAAACCCCTCTGTAGGGACTGCCACCAATATCCACACATACACACATGGGCTAGCTATGCATTTGTATAGATGCATGCAGTTAGACATACCAGACAGGACTACATTATCCTGTGCAGGGATACTTACACCTGTCTGGTGGACATCTGCAATACATAAATGCTGACATACCGCTGTCTGAGACAAACTAGTGGCAGGTGCCCATTTACAAGCAATGTCTCATTAGTGTCAACAAGCGAATGAGACCACTCCTGGGAACCTGCACAGCAAATCCAGAGCCCACATTGTCAACATCCACTACAGACAATCATCTACCATTCTGTACATATATCTGCAATATCACAGGAAGTACCTGCCATCTGCTCACTTATGGTGGTCGGGGACACCTGCTATACCAGTGCTGTAGGTATAGCATACTTGATGCCTGACAGAGTCAGTGTAGGCTTCACCCCTGTTCCACCCATCAGTACATCAGGATGTCCACAGTACCTGCCCCCTTCTCCTATATGTAGGGAACAGACCACCACTGCTATGTGAAAGTCATAGCATACATTCACTATGGGAGCAAATCACATGACAGGATGCATCGTACATGACCCCAAGCATAACCTTGCAACAACATAAGCCACTGTATTCAAAGGAGGCATGACTACCACCTTTATCCCAGATGTGTGAAGGACAACGACCGTCACCCCTTTACACTAAGGTGGTGCGTCTACCAATCTGTCACATTATACACCCATCAGCCTAACTCAGCTGTTCTGCAAGGCCATAGCACACATTATATTGCAGCTCATTAACAAGGACATTGGCAACCTCCACACACTCCATAATGCACAGTTGGGTTTTGTCAAGGAAGGGATTGTGTCTGTTACACTCGGTTGACCTCTTTGACACAGTCACCAAAGTCATGGACAAGGGGATGACAGTCACACTGCCTACCTTGATTTAGAGAAAGGTTATTGACAGTATAACCCACCTAGGCATATTAGATATATGCTCCCAAGTATGCATCACACTATATGTTACCATAGGGGTCGGCACAGTGGTGGCTGACATGACCCAAGTAAAACACATAGGGGAATCCATCCACACCAAGTGGTTGACCCATAACTAGTGGCATAACCTGTTGTGCTATGTTTGGACCTCTGTTATGTTGATGTACACGTCTGTGGTATAGGGCACAGCCATTGGCCTATGGCCGACTATATCTGCAGATGACTGCATGCTGTGTGCAGTCACTGTATTCCCAAGTGATGTGGACATCTGCCTAGGATGGTCTCATGCAGATACATGACTGGTGTCAGAAACATGGCCTCAGGCCACATAGCAGGACATGCAGTGTAACCCCTTTGGGGAGAGTGACATCTCTACATATTATCACAGTACTAACAACATCCTAGGCACACCATCATAATGTGTGATCTGTGTACACATGTTGATGGCAACATGACATTTCACCAGTATGTTGCTTCTGTTTTATGGTAACCCTTCTACATGGCCCACCTCATACCTATGGGTATGTCATCCAGGGACATGAGGTCCTAACATCAATGTATTCCCCACAATATGGCCCATTATTGTGTAAAATGCCCCATTTGTCATTCATCTCACACAGCATATACAGCAGCTGGGGACATCACAGAGGTTCTCCACCAGGGAGTACCAGGGCCTCAAACATCTACCATACACAGATAGGCTATAAGCCCAACCCTCTACCTGGTTTCATACATAATCCTCAGAAGTGACCTCTGTCTGGCATGTAAAGCAATCATGGACTCCCCTAAGTTGGGACTGCTGCACAAGTGCAACTCAAACTCCACTCTATTAACACACACACACACACACACACACACACACACACACACACACACACACACACACACACACACACACACACCCTCAACCTGGTGGTGTGTGACATCAACTGGTCTTC
Source organism: Protopterus annectens (assembly GCF_019279795.1). Taxonomy (NCBI): domain Eukaryota; kingdom Metazoa; phylum Chordata; order Ceratodontiformes; family Protopteridae; genus Protopterus; species Protopterus annectens. Next base: position 462,759,964 of record NC_056739.1, read on the forward strand.
TTGGTGGCACAGATGTGTGTCCCACACACTCACCCTGCTGTGGAATGGTCACCCTGTCCACATCAGACATGGTAGCTATTTACACCTTTGCAGGCAGAACCTGGATAACTGGATGGTTAACTTCACATCCACCCTTGGGATACCACCTATGTCCCTGTTAGACTGAGGCATCAGGTGCTGCCTTGCATACACATGGGCTAACATCTGGACTAGGCTTATTGTGGCTCAGGTATCATAGCCTAGTAACATTGTATGGTCGTAGGTATATCAGTTATGACCTGTGTGCTGTGACAGACTGTTATGTGTCAACACCCATCACTGCCATCGACAGTGGTGTGTCTGCTGTGAGCAATGTTACAGTACCATGTCATACAGCCAACATCCGAAAAATACATGAATGGTACTACAAGTGCGTGTGGACATTCCAGCAACATCTGTGCTACACAATAACTGGGAGCAGTGCATATGTGTTGTAGGGTTTCCTCCTTGTAGGTGTCTGGTATCTGCAGTACCCAGATGTTTGCAGAACGTGTACATGTGCCTGATATATGTGGACCCCATGCCAGACAAATGTGGATGTCTGGAAACCAGTTGGACTACATGTAATGGGTGTCCCCAGAGTGTGGGGAATATGTGTGTGACATGCCATACCCCTTGCAACACAGTAATGGTACATTAATATCTGGTACTGTATTCATTCCCTGACATTGTATGGTCAATATGTACACAATGTTGTTGAGGCGGAGCCTGTGTCCCCCCACTACTACTGCCTATAACCTGCTGTCCTGCTGCAGGGGGTCACCAGGTATGCTAGCCATAGTTGTCAGGCAATGAGATGCAGCTGCAGAGTACACAGTGAGCTAGCCAAAGTATGTCAGGAACAGCCAGGGACACCTGGACAATCTTTGAACTAACCCTGTATGACATTCACAGATTGACAGGGGCTCATGGCACTACATGATGTTATATGCCAGCTGTATCCACCAGTAGTTACTGTCACTATTGTACAACAGACAATCCAGTAGCATTTTTAAGTAGGCTGACTGTTGCTTGGGGGGGGGGGGGTCTCAGGGACCAGATTTGTGATTTATGTCACTACAGACACAGCCAAGTTGGCCTATTGGTGTATTTCACTGAACTGTAGTTCAGAGGGTCCTGGGTTTGAGACTTGGCAGGGCTGGTTATTTTATTGATGCACAGAACAGTGTCAAAAGCAGATAAGGTGATTAAAGCAGTTTTAAGTTGGTTTTGCATGGGTTTGAGCAACACTCCATGATGCCAAGCAGCTCTTAGCCCTGCTTAAACCTGTGCTATTTCCAAAAAAAAAATAAAAGAAGAAAAAAGGGTGATAGGAAAGTGGTAAAATAGGGGTGAGCAGTGGGAAAAACAATATGAAAGGCAGCTAGGGATAGGCAGGACAGGAGTAGGAAAGGACCATAGCTCTCCATTTCTTGGGCAGCAACAGCCATGCATGATGTGGACAATTTAGAATTTGGAGCCTCACACCCCAAAGGGAGGGGTATAGGTGACATAACTTTGTTGATTAATTGATGGGATGATTAATTCATGGCAGTGTACACGGGAGTGAAATGGAGAGCTATGTATGAGACGAAATTTTCTTTAGGACAGATGCCCATTTTTTTTTAAGGTGAGAGTGGGATGTTGGAGAAGAGTTGTAGGTACATTTGGGGAGGTAAGTTGGGAAGGAGAGGTTGCTTTTTCAGACAGACAAGACAGAAAAGACAGTGGACAGGAGCAGTATATGACACATGAGGGGAGTAAACACCTTGGACGGGGAGGGTGATTGAGAATCGGAGGACCAAATACCCCCCAGATGGCAACAGTGAGACTGAGATCCCCACCCATAGGCAGTCACTACTTCCCCTTCATGGTCCTGAAGGTGTCTGTACTGGGGGTGCCGGGACCAGCCTGCCCCTCAAGGTGCACCTGCCTTCCCTCGATCTGGTGCAGTCTATCATCCAAGTCACACTGGATGACCCTGCACACCATACCTGAAACCTGAATCTGGGTGACAGCCTCCTCTCCGAGCCCTTGCCAGGGATGGGCCCCATCCCCTGAGGCGGTTTCACCCATGGGTGGTGCAGGACCAGCAAAAGGAGCACCTCCAGGTTGGGTCCCAGATGTGCTGTGACCTTGTGCCATGACCAGATGAGGTGGGATAGGTGGATACGCTGGAACCAGCCTACCCAATTGCGCTATGGTGTTGAGGTTTGTCAAGGCATATAGGTTAGTCATGAACAGAACATTTAAACATTAGTTGTAACAGCATGCATGAGTATTCCAATTAACCCAGAACAATAAAATTGCATAGCATACAGAACCCAGGCATAATTGTAATAACAGTCAGTATTGTAGCAGTATGCCAGTAACAGTTATGGCCAAAAGGCCAACAACAGTGGAATTTCAACAAGGTATGTTAGCATGCAACCATTGTAATATATAACTAATAATACAACACAAGGCCCAGCATTAGTTTTTGTGAACAACATATGTGGAAATGAAACCGTACCTGTAGTATAACAATAAATATTCATGATGCAGATAAGGGGTGGGTGGAGAGAAAGACATCCCATTACCAACTGTGTAGGCTATATTTTTCACAATGGTACTGCTCAATACTCTGCATGTCTGCCCTTACTTTACATCTAAATGTGCCCTATAGCTTCTGTAGCATGTACATATTTCTCAAGCTGTCCACATGGGGTGGTATGGACAAAACTGTAAGAACTATAGGTACATAACTACAGGGGACTATAACATGTCATGGGAACATATATGACTAACAAAGTGTGCCCTGCACTGATGTTGTGAGTGCACTACTGGCATACTTCAACTGGATTTATATCTGTGTCCAAGATTGTTGGCAACAGTGATCACTAGCAGTGACAGCATGACACTTGAGAGATGCATCATGCACAGTGCAGGGAGTTTATACCTGTCCTGCTGTCATTCATAGACATGGGGTTAGTCTATCAGCACACATTCACAGATGCACCATGCATACAGCCATACAAACAGTAGAACATTTCAGTTGTTTTATTCAGTTGAAATAGTAGTGTACTTCACAACATTTTATTTAATGGAGCTTTATCACCTGGATGAGCAATGCTGTTTACACACTAGTACATCTGGACACAGACATTAGTATACCTTTCATACAGCTACTACAGACATTTCTTTACCTGTAAGTCCTGTGTGGAGAATGTGTTAACAATATGTGACTGTTTCTATAAATAGTCAGTACTACTTGTTTGTTACTATAAATAAATCTTATTACTGGTCCCTGGATTCAAGCCCTGGTCTGTGTGTGGACAAAATAACAACATATGTATTGCTTATCACACTGAGCTACTGGGCCACTTCTGTGTGTTGGTCGACTGATATGTGCCTACAGCTCACCTGGTGACAAAGTCTGACCAGGTAATATAGGCAGAGTGTCACAGAGGACTGCAGTGACAGTTGAAAATACATGCATGAGATTCAGGCATGACAGAGATAGTAGGTGAAGTGTGTATTAACACTTGGAATGCAGGTGTACACAATTAACCCCTAGTGGATGGGAATATGTGTGATATGTTCAGACCATATCAGGGTGCTGGGATGCCTAACTGACTCATATACATTTGCAGATGGTATATTTGCAGTCTACAGCTACTACTGTCTCATATGTGCCTGCATCAGCATACCTACATTCAAGAATGTGTATAGGTGAAATGCAAAGTTTAACATGAGACAATCCTGAGGGAAACACAGTATAATACCTTACACATTACTATTCAAGGTTTACATGTTAGTGCAGAACAGATATCAAATTGCATTCTATCTTTTAGTTGAGCTCCACAGCTACACTTTAGCATAACAGTTCTTTATTTATTTATTTATTTATTTGCAGTTGGTTTACCAGGATAGTCCATTGGGCCTAAAAGAACCCGTTTTCAATGGAGTCCTGGGGAGAAAAGCTCCAAAAAACAGACATACAGAATATGTACATACACTTGAAAAAGCTCTTAAAGCAAACTAACAGACAAGGATGAGAACAATAGAGCTAAGATACTTATACAATGTAAAAGAGAATACAGTCATTGCTTATGCATTTGGGGTACATTCAAAATGCGATCATATTAAATGAAGTACAATAAATGGGAGGTGTGTTAGGGCTTTAGAGAGGTAGGATTATATTGTTGTATAGTGTGGTTAGATTTGAAGGAAGTAATAAGTATGTAGGCTTTGTTGAGTAGGAAGTGAATGAATGGAGGATGAAGGGTTCCATATCTTTATGATGGATGGGAACAAGAGCATTCCCATTGGAACGTAAGATGAGTATGAAGAGATTTCTTGAACATATAAAGATTAGAGATGGTACGAATGGATGGTGGGAGTGAGTTCCAAAGACGAGCTAGGTTAAAGGATAGTAGGTTTTTGCCTGGGGGGCGTTTTGGTTTAAGTATTTCTAATAGGTTTTGATTGTTTGACCGTAAGACTCTGTCAGGTAAGTGAAACTTAAAAGCAGAAGACAGGGAGGGACAAAGAGAGGGGTTGTTAATGAGCTTATGGGCTAGGGTAAGCTGAATGTAATTGAGCTGATGTGGAAGTTCAAGCCAGTGTAGTTTTTGGAGAGAGGAACAGTGGTGGGTGGATGACCTGTGGCCATTGGCGAACTTGGCGATTTTGTTGTAGCAAGAGGAAAGTTGTTTCTTTAGAGAGGACTGAATATTAGTTAGGAGAGGTGATCCGTAGAGAAGGGAGAGAATAAGAAAGGAAGAAGAGAGAGTGATTTTAGAGGTCTTTGTGAGGTATTGATTTTGACGGTAGAGCATACCCAGCTTTTGGTGTTTTTTTTTTAATATTTAGCTGTAGGTGGGAGTTGAAATTAAGCTGGTTATCAATTTGAACACCAAGTAACTTAGTTTCAGATACCAGTTCTAAGCTTGATTTGTTTTGACTAGTGATCAGGAATTTGTTTGTATCAAAGGGAGTAGTTTTAGAGGGAGTAAATACCATGAGTTTAGTTTTGGAGGCGTTGAGAGCAAGGTGGTTTATTTTCATCCAATGCTCAGTAATTGAGAAAGCTTCTTGTGTGAGCTTTAGAAGCTCAGGGGTAGATGTGGCAGAGCAGATAATGGTAGAATCGTCAGCATATTGGATGATGTTAGAGAATGGGATAGATTTATGAAAATCGTTTATAAAAATGTTAAAGAGAAGAGGACCAAGTATGGAGCCTTGGGGAACTCCGGTGGGGGTACTAAGAAAAGAGGAAGTGGCCTTTTTCCATTTTACAGCTTGGTGTCTGTTAGATAGGTAGCTGGAGAACCAGTTCACACGGGAGGAAGAAAGGTTAAGTTTGGAAAGTTTAGTTAATAGCAGACTGTGTGAAATGGTATCAAAAGCCTTAGAGAGGTCAAGTAGTAGGGTAGAGGCAATATGGCCGGAATCACGTCCTTTATTTACGGTTTCAAGATAGGAGAGGAGGGCTGTCATGGTGCTATGATTTGGCCTAAAGCCATGTTGTGTAGGTGTAAGAAGGTTATTGTCTAAAAGATGTGGTAGTAGTTGAAGTTGAACACATTTTTCAAGTAGTTTAGAAATGGGGGACAAGATAGCAATGGGGCGGAAGTTGTTAACACTGCAGTTATTACCGCCTTTATGAAGGGGGATGATAAAGGCTTGTTTCCAGAGTTGGGGCACTGTACATTCCAGGATCGAGTGGTTGATGAGAATGCTTATGGGATAGGCAATTGCATCAGCAGCAATGCTTAGGAAGTATGAGGGGATATTATCCGGTGCATTAGTGCCGGGCTTCAGTTTTTGAAGGAGTTTCTTTATTGTAGAAATGGGTATAGGTTTTAATGAGAATGGAGCAGAGTGGAGAGAGAAAGTATTTGATGCTGGTGAGGATGATGAGGAAGTTAGAGTGGGAGAAGAGTTATGGGATATAGTTAGAGTAGATGGGAATGAGGAAGGAAGAGAAGTGCTTGGTGAACATTTGGCTGGAGAGGGTGAGGGGGTATTGGATGGTAGGGTAGAAGTAGGAAAAGAGGAAGTTAGTTTGCTAATAGAATCAATGAAGAAGGAGTTGAATTGAGTAGCCAGGTCTAAATCTGGGGCATTTGGGTCAGGGGTAGGGGTGTGTGGTCTGCTGGGGTTAAGGAGGGTAGAGATTCCTTTCCAGAATTTCTGTGGATTTGTTTTATTATTGTTTTGGAGGGTAAAGAAGTAATTTTGTCTGTCAGAGATAGTAAGCTTTTTTACTTTATTTCGGAGGGTTCTGTATTCAATGTGGGAATCAGGGGACTTTCTTTTCTGATAAAGTACCCAGGCTTTATCTCTAAGGCGCATGGTTGCTAATGTATTTTTGGTAAGCCATGGGGCAGAATTATTTTTATTCGTTTTGTCCTTAGGGGCTTGGGAATCTAGTATTTTTAAGAATGTAGAGTTAAAGTGGGAAACTGCGTCTTCTAAGGCTAATGTCCTTAGAGTGTTCCAGTTGATTGCTTTTAGAGAATCTGAAAAGGTTGTTGGGTTGAAATTTTTGTGGTTGCGGGTAGTAATATAATTGTGGGGGTGGTGAGAGATACAGGGGAGTCGGTAAGTGAAGATGGGCATATGATCACTTAGAGCATCGGGAAGAGTACCACTGTCAGAGTGATAGTGGGGGTGTGAGACTAGGATCCAGTCTAGTATACTGCCACAGGATAGGTTTTTAGAAGGATGTGTTACTTTGTTGATTAGTTGGGAAAAATTATATAGGTTGATGTTAAGGGGGTTGGTTGGAGATTGAATGGAGGTCCAGTTGATATTTACATCACCTAAGATTATGGTTTCATTACTAATATTGCTGGAGAGCCAAGAGAGGATATCTTCTAATGTAGAGATATTGTCACCTGGAGGAATATAGAGTGATGCAAGACATATGTGTTTATGCTTGTTGACTTGTAGGAGAGTGAGGAGTAATTCAGCATTGTTGAAGTGTGGAATAGGTTTGTCATAGGGAGTAATTAACAAGGAAGTAGAAAATAAAAGAGCTACACCACCGCCTTTTTTGTGGGACCTGTCTTTTCTAATGATAGAGTAGTTAGGTGGAATTATTTCAGAGTCTTTTATATAGGGTTTTAGCCATGTTTCTGAAATAGATAGGATGTCAGGTTTATTATATGTGATCCAGGCATGGAGGGTTTCTATTTTGTTGACTATGCTTTGGGAGTTTAGTGAAGTAAGTAATAGAGGCTTACGTATGGTAGAGGAGGTTGAGGGGCCTGGGTTAGGATGGATATCACCTGATAAGAGACTGGTAACTAGGTGAAGGATATGGTTAGAGAGGTAATTAAGCAGTTTAGTAAATTGGTTGGGTACTGTTGTGTTGGAGAAGGGGTTTCTGGTAGCTATGGGGATGGAGAGTTTGTGAGAAGTGAGTACTTTGTAAGAGAAAGATAGGAGGTGTTTTATAGGATATAGATGGGGAGAGATAGGCGAGAGTGAATGTGAGTGGGGGGAGTTTAGATGGCTGGTTGTATGATAGAGTTGTGGATGGTGGCAGGTACTGGGTTGGGTGAGGTAGTGAAGAAAGGTAAGTTTTAGAAGTAGTAGTAGTAAAATAGAGATGGATGAAGGTTTTAAAAGCATGTTAATTATGGTTACTTGTGAATAGAATCTAATTAGAATTAAGTATGTTTTTAAAGATAATTATAGGAGGATGTGATGTAGTGGCCTAGATTGTAGTGGGGAGTATGGAGTTAAGAAGGAGGTGGCAGAAGAGGTAGAGGTTAGTGGAAAGATAAAGATAGGACTGATTGTTAGAATTAAAGTGTGGACTTGGAGTCTGATAGTGTAGCTAAGTAAAGGGTGTGGTAACAATGAGGTGATTAGAAGATGGGTGTGTTCAGGGTGTTGGAGATTGATTGGAGTAGGGAGGAAGTGGGTGTGGTAACAAGAGGAATATAGCTAGGAGTACCAGGGGCGGGTGAGAATTGGGGGCAGGGTAGGGGAGCGGAGTGAGCCCGGAGGGCGAACGGAGTGGGAAACACAGGAGAAGGACGAGAGCCAATCAGTGGAACATGGATTGCAGGAAAGTAAGCTGTAACAGAGTAAGTAAGGTTCTGGATATAATAGGTAGAGTGGGCTGAGAGTTTAGAGAGAAGTGAAAGTAAAGTAAAGCTAGTAAAGGAAAATGCAAGGAGTGAGTAAAGTAAGGAATATCAGTGGGGGGGTGCCCTCTAGTGGTTAAATGTAGAAGTACACTGGGTCCACTAAGGCAGTGTATGGGCTAAAGAGGACTGAATGGTAAGGATCATGTATGGATTAGAGAAATTAGATAGGGGTGGGAGTAGAGAGGCAAGGATGAAGGGGATGTAGGCCGCTGGCTGTCCTGGCAGGGAGATAGCTTACACAGATACAACAAGGAGTATAATTACAGAAGCTTAGTAGCAGCAGATACACATACTTCTTCTGTGTCCTCTGGGAGAGACCTGGTTCAACCTTCCCGGCAGGGGTTAAGGCTTTATCAGCCAAACATCTGTAACTTCATGGTGTTATACCCATATTTGCTTTGTAGCACCTGTAAAATTGGATTTCTTCAACTACAGACCAGAATACACACAACAATTGGCAGAGCAAAGCTGTATTGAGAGTGACATGACACAGTCATTGGTATACATTTGACAATCTTTATTGTTCTCCAGTTTAAATAATGCATGCATTAAAGGTGTGCTGTTATTACACAACCTATGCAATACTAACTTTATTTCTTTCACAATTCTAACTGCATTTGTACTGTATTTCTTGTAGATCATGAATAAATGTCATTTATTACCTTCAGATTTAGAATGCCAGTGTACTTTATTACCAGATCATTACTATTAATACTGTATACACGTCATTCCTACACATTAATAATGTTATTGCAGTACACTCAGAATAAATATACCTACTGGCAGTTACTACTGTACTCTTTCTTATTTATATGAATATATATATATATATATATATATATATATATATATATATATTGCAAGATATATCTGTACTCACCACACTTTTGGTGCATCCTCGCTAGGCGCCCTGTGTGGGCCTCAAAGTTGTGAGCCCTCTCCTCTTAAGCAGTGAGAAGGAAACACACCATTATGAGTACTTGTCTTTCAGGTATTCATACTAGAATTTGGTAAAGCAATGGTTGTTATACTTACAAACTTCTGGGCCATTGTGGTTCTGAGTATCTTGGATCCAATGAGCCAAGAGCTCCCCCTTCCTCCACTTCAGGTCATCATAATAATGATGCAGCAGCTCACCAGTGTGAGAGATTTCAATAGCATTTTTGAGGTCATGTGCCAGATGGTCCCAGGCATCGGATTTGTATTCAGAGCCCTAGTACTGGCCCTGCAGCAGTCTGTCACCATGGTCTTTGACAAGGAGCCTAACCATGACCCTGGACTCCAACATGCCTCAATGCTGCTCCCGAAAGTGTGATCCCTCTCTGAGTCCAGCCATAGCTCCTGGAGTGATTAAACTCCAACAGTTTCTGGCTGTATTCCCACCTGTGCAGCTTAAATAATGCTATTTTCCCACCCTTTGCTGCCATTGGGCCATTTTTGAAAATGCTAAGCTCTGCTTAGCACATGCAAACCTGCTAAGCTTAGTTAAGCAGTGCTTAAACTGGCAATATTTAGTGGTGTGCAAACCCACTTAGTTGAGCTGAGGAGTGCTTAAACTGGGAGTGCTAAGTAGTGGCCAAAGCAGCTAAGTGGCACTGCGCATTGGTAAGTACTGCTAAAACATGTCCTGTTTAAGCATTGCTTGGCTTTGCTTAGCAGTGCTTAACTATGGGCAAACCAGAGTTTTTTAAAAATAAAAAAATAAATTATTTAAAGTATTTGTTCATTAATGATAATTTATTATGTGTATCTATTTTACTTTATATCCCCTAAACATATGCATTTCACTATGTTATCTGGTAGTGTAACTTTAATGTATTGAACACTTATGTGTAACTGGGGATTTTATACTCGGGTCTCCACTGAAAAAGGCCTTTTGGTCAAGCTGGACTAACCCAGTTAACAAACTTCAATATATACATAAAAATAAATTTACATTTCCCTATTGCATATAAAAAGTCGAAAGGACCATATTCAAACCGTGCACCTACTGCACACGAGACTATCACTCTAACCATTCAGCTACCAGTTATATGGTGATCAGAGCTATACTGTTCTATATAGTTCTCAGTTACATTTAAGCACTTCTGAGAGCCATGCCTTGCTGTGCAAACCTGCTCAGCTATGCTTAAACTTGACCTTTTCTATTACAATTAAAAGCATCTGGTTTCTATTTTTAATTGTCTGGTATGTGTTTCTTGCTAAGCACCACATCATGCCATGCAAACACAAATAAATAAATAAACAAAAATAAATAAATACATAAATAATAGGGACACTACTTTTTAACATTTAATTTCACTGCCATATGGCACTCTGACAGTACAGGGTGTGTGTTACGAACACTGTAACACACCCCCTAAAAATATATTTTTTTACAACTGGCCAAGGACACATTTATTTTAATATTCTAGTGCCGTACGGCACTTTGACAGTGCAGGGGGTGTGTTATGGACAATGTAACACACCCCCTACATAATGTTTACAACTGGCCAGGAAACACTTTTCAATTTAATATTTTAGTGCTGTACAGCACATTGATAGTGCAGGGGGTGTTTTATGGACACTGTAACACACCCCCTACATATAACTTTTACAACTGGCTGGGAAAACTTCAATTTAATATTTTATTGCTGTATGGCACTTTGACAGTGCAGGAGATATGGTACACATCTCCAAGAACTGTAACACACCCACCACACTGATTCAATAACTGTGTACACAGCCTTCCCTCAGTAGTGCACCTTCATTAATATGCAATATATATAGTGCAGGATAAGGTGGTAGCTGATCTTAGAAGAACAGTAGTATTGTTTGACTTGAAATGATGAGTACCAACAAGCCAAAAAAAAGGGAGAAGACCCAGAGAAGGGCAAATCTTGAAAGTTGTTCTTTTCCTTTAAAATTCTTTTTTGAAGGGGGGGGGGCATTGGCGTTTCAAGACTGACTTTAGTGGGTTCCAACATTTCATGGTTATCTAATCCCAGTCTGACTGGCTGACATACTTATGTATCAGTCATTAACAGAGCAGGTGTAATAATGGAGTTCAAATTTCATAAATTCAATGAGAGTTGGGTGTTAGCTGTATTTCAGACAACAATTGATGGATACAGATTTACTCATTGTCTGTAGAGGGGGAATGGATTACAATCGGGGCACCAGTGAGCTGGTAAAATTTATCACACTGCTTCCCTCTGTTCTGTGGTTACTAGTACACAGAGAAGATAAAGCTTCATGCACTCCAAAGAATTACGATCAGGTCTTACTTGATCATAGCCCGTATTAAGTGTTCTTGACATGGATGCCAAAATTCACCTCTCGAGCAAATTTCTTGGCATCCGTGTCTTGAACACATAATAAGTCGGTTTGGTTATGATCAGAGACCTGGTCATACTCCTCTGTATTATGCTTTTGGTTACCATGCAGGCCAGATAAACATTTTTCTGTTATATAAATATATAACTGTAATACTAGAAAACATGGTAGAAAAAGCCCAGAAGTAGATTTAAATAAGTCTGAAGTCCTTGCAAGTAGTGGTTTAATATTGAAGCAGTACCGACAAAACTATGCTGAGATTTCCACAATTAGACCGGCACAGTTTACCAGAATAATGTGCTCAGATTAACCCAGTTAACAAAACTAAATATATGAATAAAATGAATAAATGTATTTAATCAATTTTGCCTTAAAATTTTGTATATTTCATAATATTGTTTTCAACTCAGAGGCCTATAATCTTTCATATTTTCAGTCTTTTATATAGAAACCATTGTAGCCATCGTCCAGTCACCATGCTCAAGACCTCAAAAGCTGATAACATAATACCGTTTACATGTGTTTTTAGTATATATATATATATATATATATATATATATATATATATATATATATATACTTCAAAAGGTTGAAGACCCACATACTCGAATTACAAAAGCGAAAATCCTCTTCATCAAAACTGTAAAAAAAAACCCGGAAGATCGAATTTTACAGCTTACCAGAAGTTTGGTTTCCACTTAAAGGAACACATCTCCATTTAAAGACAGCCTACACTAAATCAGTATCAGCGGTTTGAAATGGAGAAGGTGGTACAGTGATGATTGGGAAATTTTCCTTTTCTCACTGTAATGCAATCGCGGAGCTGGTGTATATCATTTAGAGGGGATGTGGAGGGTGCAGGGGGGCTTGCCCCCCTTCAAAACTGCTGATACTGATTTAGTGCAGTGTGTGTTTAACCAGAGAAGTGTTTCTTTAAGTGCAGACCAGATATGTTGTTACTTGTATAGTTCGATATTCCAGGTTGTATTTTCAGGTTTCAATAAAGCAGAGTTTCGCTATCATCTTCATGTTTTGTGATTCAAGTATATGGGTCTTCGACCTTTTGAAGTAGACCCATAAAGATATATAAATATATATGTATATATATACATATATATATATATATATATATATATGCATATATATATATATATATATATATATATATATATATTTATATATATATATATATATATATATATATATATATATATATATATATATATGGGTCTACTTCATAACAATGAAGTTTCATAATGTTGAATTTCATAAAATTGAGACCATAACTTCAAAAATTCAAAACACTGAAAACACAAAACATTGAAAACTCAAAACATTGAAAGAGTGCTTCATAACATTGAAAACTACATTGCATAAGCAAATAAGATCCCATCCACCTACAACAACAGCTAGCTAACAAACACACTTTCTATTATGTTTCTGCAGGTGGGCAAGCCTCCCCTGCACCCCCCATGTGGGGGGCTCTTTTTCCCACACCCCCTGTAAATTAAATATATCAACTCCAAGATCACACTACAGTGGAAAATGTTAATTTCCTAGCCTCAGTACAGTGAAATGTAGCAGTAAGTGTGTTTGTTAGTTAGGTGCTGTTATAGGTGGAGATGATGTTATTTACATATGCATTGTAGTTTTCAGTGTTATGAAACACACTTTCAGTGTTCTGAGTTTTCAATGTTTTGGGTTTTCAGTATTTTGCGATTTAGATTTTTTGGTCTCATTGTTATGGAATTCAACATTATGAAATTTCAGTGTTATGAAGTAGACCCATATAATTATATATATATATATATATATATATATATATATATATATATATATATATATATATATATATATATATATATATATATATATATATATAGGTCCCCTTCAAAACATCTAAAACTCATAACATCCAATTTCATAACAATGAGACCAGAACATCTAAAACCCAAAACATCTAAAACCTATAACATCTAATTTCATAACATGTAACAATACAAATTAAATTAAAATAATATCCCCTCCACATATAACGACATATAATTACATCAAACTACCAAACACACTGTTTACTATGTTTCTGCAAGGGCTTGATACAGTGGGGTTAGGAAACTAACTTTGATAAATTCATGTTTGGTATTCTAGAAATAGTTAAAATACAACCAAGAGGGGGTGACTTGAAAAATAGGCTGAAAAAGAAGGAACCTGAATGGCAGTATAAGTGGTCTGCTATGTTTCCACCAATGATTTTATATCCATTGCACCCTTACTACATGAAAGGGCTAGTCAAACATAATGCATTTTATGTCAGAGTATATTTAGTGGGATATACATTTATGCTGGTAATATTGTGATGTATACATATTTTATGATAATGTTATTTTTTAGTAAAAGAAAGGTAATACTTTTAGGAAGAAATGTGATTTTTGTAATGGTGTCTTTAAATATTGATTGCTGTCGTCATGGCACCTACATTTTTAACTGACAAGGTTATTTAAATGTTTTTGGCTTTTGTATAAATGTATTCTGATGAAGTCTCACTTGATATGAGATGAAAGCGCTAAATACTGTGTGTAATTATTAAATATTTAATTCGCAGCTGGTGGTGTGCTGTTTTGGAACCAACTACTTTTTATTATTTTTACAAGTTTAATAGTGTAATATATATATATATATATATATATATATATATATATATATATATATATATATAGATAGATATATATGTGTGTGTGTGTGTGTGTGTGTGTGTGTGTGTGTGTGTGTGCGTGTGTCTATGTATGTGTGTGTGTATGTATCAGTTCTATGACTACAATTCAAATAACTCTCTGAATGCAATTTCATAGAAAAAAATCTAAATAACATTTGCAGAATAATTTAAAACTGAGTGTTTAATGGAAGGAAACTCCCTCTCAGCCAGTACCCATTATTGTAAATATACAGAACAGAGGTTGTTGAACTTTTAGATAAGGATGATATCTTCCATAAATCAACTTTGACCAGTTATACATGACACACTAAGTGATTGCTGCAAGATATATTTATTGTTTGTTTTTATCATTAGTAGCCACTTAATTTGACATGTTTCTTTATATTATACAGTTTGCATGTCAGAAACATTCACTTTTACATTGTATGTGTCCTTCTATATCAGTGTTGCAGTATTCCTTACAAAAGGGATCCCCTGCCAAGGGTAGGCCAATGTCCTGCCATTATACCAAAGCCTTAGGATTTTTAAAAGGATTTCGTATGTCTCATGTATGCTCTCCACTCACAGCATAGGGCATAAAGATGATGTACAGATGTACCTGTACCAGAACTTCTTTCCCACCAGTCCGAATGCCATTTCAATCATCAATCTGAAATTTTCTTCATCTCTACTGGTTACCTAGCTGTTTTAAGATAAGTGCCCCATTGGGGTTTTCTTCTTATCTTGCCTTTTTCTTTTAGTTGTGAGGTTACATGTCATCTAGAAAGAGAAAATGTTAAGGTCGGAGATAGATTTCCCATAAAGACTGTCATGATTTACGTTTGTTTTACTTGGGTGCTTCTCAAGATAATACATTGTGTCCAATTTGTCAAGCAGTTTCCTTAAGGCAGCATTGGCTCCCTTTTCTTCTGCACCTAACGAAGGGCAATTACCACAAGTTGCCTCACAGTGTGAACCTACTCACACAAGACCCATCCATCCTCACTTGTCCACTCTTCATATGGCACTGTAGGTGATAGGGTTTTGGTCCCTTTTCAGCATCTTTTCTATGAGTATGTCCTGTGGGCTCTGCAGGAGGCCAGAAAACATTCTACTAATAAATCGTATTTGTCTAAATTTGAGATTTTCTGTCTGGTGTCTTTCTTGTTACCAGGATCCTCTTTCTATGGATCTTCCTTTGGTTCTCTCTTATTTGTGTGAATTTCTCCATGCTGTGTTGGCATATTGTTAAATAAAATCGAGAGTTCAATACACAGGAGGTTCAGGTTCAAAAGTTTATTAGTGTACACCAGGAGGCAAAAAATGTACAAGTACAGAATTTTGTCTGACATGAAACAGGAAGTACACAGATTTTATAGTCTTTACATTCAAGTTGTGCCCACCTTACTGATGTGGTATGTCACAGGGCATCTAAATCACTTTAGCTTACAGTCCTCTATTCATAAAAACTGCTGATGTTGTATATTTTAAAAAAGTTTTCCTCTGGTAATAATACGGCCTTGCTGTCCACCTGATCAGACATAATGTCTTTCTGTAAAGTTACTTCTTCAAGGCTTCTAACTAGTCTGAATACAACAGCAGATTCAGTCTTTTAACACACTTCTTTGTTCCCTGTAACACTTTCCAAACAGCTGCATGTTATCTTAGTAACACATATACAAGGCCAAATCATCCCAGCAGGAAAGAGCAGAAGAATTCATTATTTCACATATTTAATTTCCTGACCCAGCAGATAATCACTTGTGAAAAGCATAAACATTAAAACTTGCTGAGCTGGCAACTGCCAGGGCCAGAGGTCAATTTGCTACAAGCCACACTGCAGTTTCAAAACTACTTACAATTACACATGAATTCAGCATTTTTGTTATATCATTAATAGAATAAAATGCATTACATACTACTTTGCTTTTAAACTAGCATTTCACATATATTTAAATGCATATTTTTCTAACATTTTCCCTCCTATTAATTCTTTTTATTCTATTTTGAAGTATGCATAATGTCATTTCATCTCCTAACCTCTTCCACTGAGGATTTTCAGCTAGGTGAGTCATTTGATCTATACTTCAGAAAAAGTTTCATCTGAGATCAATTTTTCAATCTCAATATCTTGGTACAAGGTTTCAGTAACAGATACATCAATAAAATCTTTGATTAATCTTTTCATGCAGGGAATGCCACAACAAACACATGCTCCTATCAGGAGTATACCCACACAAATAGCAATTAGAATATTCATTAGGATAGAACCCCACCCCCCCGAATAGATTCTGGAAAAAGTCCATCAGTGGGTTTGGGCCTGGTTCAGTCATGGCTGATACTTGCAGAATTACCTCTAGGTGGTTGTTAATTTCATGTCTATTGTCTGGTATGTATGCAGAGCATTCTTCTTTGATAAGCGCACACGTACCACCTCTCGCCGCTAGGGTGAAGTCAAGAGCCATTCAATTTTTGTAGCACAACAGTTCTCATTGTGTTTAGTTCATCAGTCACCAGTTCTAGGGCAGAGAAAGTTGCATTACTCATTACTTCGAGAAGTTTTGACAGCTTCCTCGGCTCCCAGATCGATTTGACTGCTCCATATGCTGGGAATATTCCTGCCCAAGGTATAACACTGTCACTCAAGTCCATGTGAGTCAATTTGCTTTTGTCCGTTACGCTATTATGGTCTTTCCAGCCAGCCTCGATCTGTCCAACTGGATTTACAGGTTTCTCGACTGGACCTCCAGGTTTCTGAGCTACTTCTCTCACGTTTCGTATCTTTCCCAAAGGTAATTCTGCAGTATGTCTTATTGCCGGAACCAGATAACCCAAAAAACAACTGCCGGACCAATTCTCAGGTAGCCATTTATATGCTTTTTTCCCACAAATAAAATAACAGTTTTCTACTTTTGTACTAATACGCATTAACCCTGCATGAAACATTTTCTGGTCTATAACTGACAATTGTTTAAATAAAACAGGATTCTTGCGAATTTCATTCATGGTTGTTTTCAGTGAGTTCAAATATGAGTCATAATTAGTATTGCAAAGAATATTGCCATTACTAGTCTTAATATAACACTGGTAAGATATTGTTATATTACAATTGCTCCAGCCCACCTGGAGAGTGTCATTTTTGTAAAAACATACAATTCCCTTTTGTGTAACAGGTAAAAACAAAGCTATTTTGTCCTGTGATCTCACAGTTCCTGTATCAAAAAGCAAATTCTCCCAAGTCTCATTTATCCCCAAAGGGACAGCGGACATTATCAGTCCTCCATATGCTGTTGGTATAGCTGTACAAACCCAGCAATTCGAAATGTTCATAGTTTCTGCATATACACGCTTCATAGCTAGGTATGTGTTAAAATTTGGATGCCAGTCTATAGACGTTTCGTCACACCTTCCCACTTTCACTTGTGTGGTTGAGTGAAGGAAAAACCACAACAAGAGGAAAATTGTCACAATTATAGTCAATAAATGTATACTCAACAAAATGATTATGCAACATCTCTGGGGTTGATCTAAATTTCTATTCGCTTTGTTCCTGGCCATTTTTCCCTTGTTGTATATCAGTCACAAAGTTTTTATCAAGTTGAAAGTTCTTTACCAGTTTGCAGTGTGTCAAATGAACCCAGGACGTCATCTCAGCCACTCCGACTGCAGTAGGCGTTGCCAACAGTACCTGGTATGGTCCTTCCCACTTTGGACTCGCCCAATTCTTCCTCTTCGTCACTTTCAGCCACACCCACGTTCCAGGATCCAAAACTGCTTCCACCGGTCTGGTCTGTTCCTTATCTGAAAAAGAGTTAAACTGAAAAACAGATTTATTTGTTAACAGTTTCCTCATATAACTAGCTAATGAACTGTCAGCCTCTTGTTCTGTGGGCATGAGAGCTTTCCACTGAGGCACATAATATGCTCTCCCAAAAACCATTTTAATGGGAGTCAGACCCTTCACATTTGGAACCATTCTCATACTCAGCAGTGCTAAAGGCAGACAGTGTATCCAATTCTTTTGGGTCTCTTCAACTAACTTCCTAAGTTTACTTTTAAGGGTTCCATTGTACCTTTCCACCAGTCCTGCTGACTGTGGGTGGTAGGCACAATGGTTTTTCAAGGAGATTCCAAAAAATCTCCAAAGTTGTTGAATTGTCTGATTGACGAAATGTGTGCCATTGTCACTATAAATCCTTTCCGGAATGCCAAATCTAGGGATTACTTCTTTTATCAGGGCTTTCGCCACTGTGGCTACATCTGTTTTTTTAGTTGGAAAAGCTTCTACCCATTTAAAAAACATATCTACAATGTCTAAACAATACTTTTTCCCCTCACACTTCTTTAATTCTATGAAATCCATACAAATAGTATGGAATGGATACAGTGGTATAGGAAAACTTCCTTGCTTAGGTTTAAATGCCCCTTGTGCATGGGGCTTGTTACAAGTATGACAAGCTGCACAAAATTTTTTTGTATAGTTTGTGAATCCATATGTTTGGAATATTCGGTTTACTAACTGTACCATCCCCCCTGTTGAGACATGGCACTGCCCATGGCTCAACAAAGCTGCATATCTAAATAAATTAGACGGCAATATCGTTTTTTTTCTCTTTGGAAATGTAGTCCATTTTCAAGAATTGCGCCTTGTTTTTCCCATTTTTGTTTTTCCGCTTTTGTAGTAAGCGTCTGCATTGTTTTTAACATGTCTAAATCTAAAATCTCAGAGGGTTGTAATTCCTCATTCAAAAGTAAAGTTTCTGAGTCTGAGGCTGCTTGCTTTGCAGCTGCATCAGCTCTTGCATTGCCTTTCGAAATTCTATCCTGTTGTTTTGTATGAGCTATACATTTGCAAATAGCTACTTTGGTAGGTAACTGAATAGATTCTAATAATTCCAAAATAAATTGCGCATGATTAATTGGTTTCCCACTAGATGTTATCATTCCCCTATTTTTCCATTGTTGTGCAAATACATGTACTGTAGAGAAAGCATACTGACTGTCAGTATATATGTTTACACTTTTGTCTTTTGCTAAAGTACATGCCCGTGTCAAAGCTATCAATTCTGCTGCTTGTGCAGATAAGTTATGTGGTAAGGACTGAGCTTCTAGAATTTCAGTGTCTGTAACTACTGCATACCCCACTAGATTCTTTCCTGTAGGGCCTCTTCTGCATGAGCCGTCCACGTAATATGTCACCTTGGCATTATCCAAGGGCATATCTGTGAGATCTTGTCTAGGCAAGGTTAACTGTTCATTCTCTTGCAGGTAGCTGTGCGGTGTGCCATCCACAGTAGTTGGAAGTAATGTTGATGGATTTAATCTCGTACATCATTCAATTGTCATATGAGGTTGGCTCAGCAGTATAGTCATACATGAAAGATGTCTAGCAGGAGAAAGATATGCTACTTTTTCTTGCAGTAAAATTATTGCGACTGCATGAGGCACTCTCAATGTGAGAGGGTGGAACAACACCACTGAGGCCGAAGCTTGTACTGCCATTGCAGCTGCAACTACCGCTTGTACACAGTGAGGCAAAGATCGTGCCACTGGGTCTAACTGTGATGAATAATAGGCTATGGGGCGTTGCTTATCCCCATGTTGTTGCATCAGCACTGACGTCATATATCCTTGCTTGCAATCTACGGTCTGAAAGAATCGTTTGTAATAATTTGGGAGCCCTAAAACTAATGAAGAAGCTATCAACTGCTTCAACCTACAGAAAGCCGTTTCTGCTTCGGGTGTCCATTGTAAAATATCTTGTGCTGCCATTGGTGTCTTATATATCAAGTCAGTCAGTGGAGCAGATTCCAAAGCATAATTTGGTATCCAACTCTAACAGAAATTAGTTGCCCCCAAGAAGGACATCATTTCCTTCGTGGTTGCTGGTTTGGGAGCTTGCAAAATTGCTGTTTTTCTATCCTCGTCTAATATCCTACCTTCATTGGATATCACATATCCTAGGTATCTAACTTGCTTTTTCCAGAGTTGTAACTTACTTTTATTTACTTTGTGTCCTTGTGTTGCTAAAAATTTCAGTAACGCTACAGTATCCTCCCTGCATTGCTGCTGGGTGGGGGCTGCTAGCAAGATGTCATCTACGTAAAGTAGAATTTGACTACCTCCTGGTGGGGTAAACCCTGCCAGGTTGCTAGCCATTTCTTGTGCAAATATTGTTGGGCTCTCACAATATCCCTGTGGTAGTCAAGTATAAGTATACCTTTTACCCTGAAATGTAAATGCAAACCAATATTGACTATCAGGATGTATAGGTATCGAAAAGAAAGCATTACTGATATCTACCACAGATAAATATTTTTGTTGCGGTTTTAAATCGTTTAACAAAGTATGTGGGTCTGGCACTGTGGGTGCTCTGGGTATCACTGCATTGTTCACAGCTTGTAAATCCTGAACCATCCGCCATTCCCCGTTTGCTTTTTTAACAGGAAATAGGGGTGTATTACATGGTGAATCAGGAGATTCTACCAATACTCCTTCCCTGAGTAATGCTGCTATTATAGGTTTGATTCCTATTTCTGCATCCTTCCTCAAGGGGCATTGTCTTTTCTGTGGCCTAAATGCTGATTTTGGTGTAATTGTAACTGGTCCTGCTGTTCGAATAAGTCCTACATCTGACTTGCCTGTTGACCAAAGAGTCGTTGGAATTTCACATAAAGCTTTCTCTTCTTCTTCTAATAAAAATGCTAATCAGCTGTCCTCGCTAGATTGCAAGTGTACAGCTGGATGTGTCTGTGTCAACCAATTCAACTTTTGTTTTTGTATTCCTTGTTCTGACAATTCTAAGTCAGTCTGTTTCTCCCATCTTGTCACCTTTTCTCTTAAGTCTGCCCATTTTACATTTTTGTTTTTTGTCAAGCTGACATGTGGTAATCGATTTGATCTATATAATGCAAGGAATTCTTGAGGTAATGAACAGCTTACTACACTGTTCCCCTCAGTATCCCAATACAAAGTATGTAAAACCAATCTAGTTGCCCGATTTCTGAACAATTCTTGCTCATACTCTCTATCAGGTCCTGGCGTAGTACAGTAGTATAGAGTACAGTGTAACAAATGCTGTTGATCAGTGTCGAGGGAGGGGGCTTTACTGATGGCTACGCTCATCAGTTCCTCGGTTACTGCCCCTGGACCAGTCGTAACTAGGTCCTGGCTGTACCAGTAAAAAGTTTCACCTTCCGATTGCACTACAAAAGTATCCATTTGCCTCTGTGCTTCCATACCCTGCACAGTCGGAACTACTGCTATGCCAAATATCTACATAAGGTCCCTGCCCAATAGGTTCACTGGACACTTTGCAGAAACAATGATTTTACTTCTTTGGGTCATACCTGAAACAGGGTCAGTTATTGCTATATCGTGGAAAAGTGGTTCCCTGTATAGCCGTCCATTTGCAGCTTTCACTAGTATATAATCAGGTGATTCAGAATGTTCTGGTAACTTGGAGGGTTGTATCAGGGTCCATGACGCTCCTGAGTCACACAGGAATTTGACTTCCCTTCCCTCCACCAGAAGTGTAACTTCCAGTTTCGTATCTGCTAAGTTCCAGTTTCGTATCTGCTAAGTAGAGCTCTAAGCTCAATAATGCTAAATCCAAAATTTCACTTTCTTCATCTTCCATATCTACTTGCACTTCCTCTATTCCTTCTATTACATTTATATTTGTTTTCTGTTTATTAACTTCTCCTGATGATTTCTGACTTCTGCATGATGTATCTTCACTATCATATAGTCAGTCCTCATCTCCCTTATCTTCTGTAATTACCTTTTTGTTCTGTTTACAATCCCTTGCTAGATGTCCCTTTTTCCCCGCACTTAAAGCACTCACCTCTCTTTTTCCTTTCCTCAAAATCTTCTGATCGTTTGTCAGGCTGTTTGTTTTCCTGGGCATTCTTCTTGCCCTTTTTACCTGACTGTAACACAAACACTTCAGCTCTGTCTTCAGCAGTGAAGACTTGCGCCTTCTTTTTCTTCTTGCTATTAAAATGTCTTTCAGCATGTCTAGCATATTCAAGTAAGGCCTGTAGCCTACCTGTTCGATGGTCTATCATATGCTTCGTAATGAAGCTACTGATAGGTGCAATGCAACCTTTCAAAAATGCATTTTTTAATTGTTGTTCATACGGGGAATCATTTGTTTGGTTTTCAGGAACCGTCATACCACTATGATTATTAAAACACTCCAATAATCTAGCATAGTATACATCTATTGTTTCATTTTCCTGTTGTATGCATTGATTAATGCAAGTCCAGTCTGCTCTAGGTTTCCATTTCTCAGAGATTCAGTCTGTAAGACCTATCACTCTGTTGTCTAATTCTGCGTCACTATGTGGGAGTGGTTTAAGCTCTGCATTATGAGGATTCCAGGTGCCACAAATCATGTGTCAATCTGGACCTATAATTTGTCTTACTACTTTTTCTACTTCTTCCCCATTCAAGTGGTAACTCAACCTCATGCCTTGTAAATCTTCTAAAACTTTCATAAAATTAACTTTCGGATGGGGGATTCCCTCAGTAGCTTTCCGGATATCCTCCGGTGTCCATGGTCTATATACTAAGAGTGTTGGGTCCTGTCCTGCCTGAAGATTTGGGACCTCTATAAGGGACATATTTCTTCCTCACTCTCATCCTGTAGGTTTCTTTCTATTTGATATGATTCTGCGTCCCCACGTATTTTACGTGTTCGGGACCTAGTTTCAATAGGCTCTCTAACAAATGATTGCGGTCTCGCTGAGACTTCAGGATAATGCGGAGGCGGACCAGCCTGTCCACTCGCTTCATATCCGGAAAAGGGTAAAGGAGGGGGCAAGGGAGGAGGAGGAGCTGTTGCTATTACTAAATTATTATCTTCTTTGTCTAAGAATAATGTTTTTGAATTTTTAATCTTCTGTTCTCTACGATTTGCTTCCTCAATCCACCTGTGTGCCTGAGGAATGCCTAATTGGCGTTGCTTTTTTGCCTGACCTCCCACATCGGATTTAAGTTGCTTAAGGAGTTTAACCAGCGAAGTTTTATCTAATTTACCATCAAATTCATATTTGTTAACCCATTTCGTATAATACCTAACATTATCAGAACGTTGTGATTGCATGTCTTCGGTTAGGGGCGGATCTCGCGATGTTTTAGTGCACTGATTTCCCATGGTAAAAGAAAATGTTACGTAACCCTTCTTATCATGTGATATCAAGTTCCCAGTTCCTTTTCACAGTTTATCTAGAATAACTGCCTACCTTATTCTGTTACCCTGATCTATGACCAAATATACAGTAATTCCTTTTGTCCCTGATCTGCATAACAAATCTTGACAACAATATTTACTGTAACCTAGACCCTGATCTTAAACAGAAAAAAAGGCAAAATCTTCCTACCTGAGCCTCCGGTATTGAGCCGTCCAGGATCCGCTCTTTGGCCACAGATCAGAAAGTGGACAGCCTCTTTAAACGACAATTCAGTCGGAGGACTTTTCACCCAAGAAGAACCGTTTCGGTAACTTCTCCTGCGCAGTATTCGACCACCGGTAGACTCTGATCTGCAGCTGTCTGAGGGACTTCCGGCTAAGAAGGACCAAACTGTTAAATAAAATCAAGAGTTCAATACACAGGAGGTTCAGGTTCAAAAGTTTACTAGTGTACACCAGGAGGCAAAAAACGTACAAGTACAGAATTTTGTCTGACATGAAACAGGAAGTACACAGATTTTATAGTCTTTACATTCAAGTTGTGCCCACCTTACTGACGTGGTATGTCACAGGGCATCTACATCACTTTAGCTTACAGTCCTCTATTCATAAAAACTGCTGATGTTGTATATTTTAAAAAAGTTTTCCTCTGGTAACAATACGGCCTTGCTGTCCACTTGGTCAGACATAATGTCTTTCTGTAAAGTTACTTCTTCAAGGCTTCAAACTAGTCCAAATACAATAGCAGATTCAGTCTTTTAACACACTTCTTTGTTCCCTGTAACACTTTCCCAACAGCTGCATTTTATCTTAGTAACACATATACAAGGCCAAATCATCCCAGCAGGAAAGAGTAGAAGATTTCATTATTTCACATATTTAATTTCCTAACCCAGCAGATAATCACTTGTGAAAAGCATAAACATTAAAACTTGCTGAGCTGGCAACTGCCAGGGCCAGAGGTCAATTTGCTACAAGCCACACTGCAGTTTCAAAACTACTTACAATTACACATTAATTCAACCTTTTTGTTATATCATTAATAGAATAAAATGCATTACATACTACTTTGCTTTTAAACTAGCATTTCACATATATTTAAATGCATATTTTTCTAACACATATTCTTCAGTTAAAGCTCACCTTTCTATTTGTCTGCCTTTGACTCCTCCTTTCACTTCTAGGTTTGAGGTCAAATGATTTCTTAAAAGTGTACTTCATATTAGGTCTCCCAGGAAGCCTATTGCTCCATCCTGGGACCTTAATTTTATTCTTGAAAAATTGACTCATGTTCCATTTGAGCCTGCAGCTTCAGCTTCCGAGCAGCATTGTACATAGAAAACCGTTCTTCTTTAGGCCCTTACTTCAGCTAGAAGGGTATCTGAGCTTCATTCCCTTACGGCTGTCCCTCCTTTTTTAGTTCTTCATAGTGACAGGGTGTCTCTTCGCACTAGTCCTTCGTTTATACTCAAGCTGGTTGATGAATTATCTCTTAATCAGTCTGTTAAAATGCCCACTTTTTTCTCTTCTCCACAGCCTGCTAGTGATAAGGTTCTTCACACTTGCAATTTACATAGACAGCTCAGGGATTATTTGAATAAGACTAAGGGTATTCACATGTCTGAGCAGCTTTTTGTTTACTTTCATCCTAGATCTCTAGGTTTGGCTGTTTGTAAGCAAGTCATTTCTTCACAGATTTCTAATGCCATTTCCTTTTGTTATTCCTTTCATGGGAAAAGCCTTTCTGCTTCTGTAAAGGCTCATTCTACTAGGGCTATAGCTTACTCTGGTTCTTTTTTCAAGGGATTGGGTACCAGTTTCATCCTTGAGGCTGCTACTTGTCTTCCGTCAATACCTTTACTAAACATTACAAACTGGATGTGGTTTCCAGGGCTAGAGCTGGATTTGCCAGAGCTATCGTGCATGGTTTTCTTGAGTGCATTACTGAACCTTCCTCCTCTCAAGTTTCCTCTTGAGCTTTTGTATTCTCCCTTTCATAAGGAATACTGCAACAGGGATATTTATTTACTGAGTGATTGATTGATTGACATTTGGTAACCGAGAAAGTCCGACTGAGTCAGGGATTGATTTTCAGCGGAGGCCCAGGGAGAAAAACTCCAGTATAGTCATTAACAGATAATACAGTATAATGATACAGTACATTAAATACAAGCAAAAAGATCCTAACATTGTTTCAAGATGCATTCCGATAGTTTAGAGAATACAATATTTCAGTATTTCAGATTGCAGGATGTGGAAGGATGTAGTACAGTTGTGTAAAATCTTACCATAAAGATAGATGTCCTTCCCTTTATTGTTGCAGTATTAGCTCCTTCCCTTCTTCCCCTTTTATCTCTACTCCTTTTGATTTTTTTCTTTATGGATGCTTTATGGATCCTTTTCTCCGTGGACTGTTGTTCCTCCTGGGGCATTTCATTTCTGAGGTAGGTACATCTGTATGCCATCTTTATGCCAAATGCCATGAGCAGGGAGTATATGTCTGACATATGACATCCTTTTAAAAATTCTAAGGCTTTGATACATTGGCTGGACATTGCGCTACCCTTGGCAGGGGATCCTTTTCATAAGAAATACTGCAGCAGTGAAGGGAGGATATCTACTGTTATGGTACCATTTTACACAACTGTACTTTTGTAAATCTTAATAATGCAAATGTCAACATGCTAGCAGCCATAGAAGAGGAGTCATTACTGGGCACAATGTCGGTGCTGCAAAGAGCACTTTTGGCTGACATCAAAGATTGAAATAATACTAATTTCATGAACTTTAATCGTACTTAACTTAGGAATAGGGTCCATTCCTGTCATGGTATTCGAAACCCAAAAGATTTGGAGAAATTAAAAAAGAGTGAGTTTAGATAATAACATAGATGATATAATGGCTGCTATCAAAGGCTGGCTGATATTCATTGACTAATCCTAAGAATCAGTAAAGAGCAGTGCAGTACATCAGTGATACTTTCCTAGACATACCTCATTCCACCTAATTGCATGATCATCAATGTCAATGACTCCTCCAGGATGGCCACTGGTTTCAAATCTGCCAACATGATAGTATCTGCCTGTTCCATTGTGAAACATCTGCCAATTTAATATGTCATATGACGTGGGAATGTCCCCATTTGCATCAAAATATATCTCATGACCTGCTGTAGTTGTGAAATGGACTCTCTTTAAGTAATGGACCAGCTTAATGAACATAAGAACAAAGTAATTTGCATCATTATATAGTAAAGTGACCACACTAATGAGACATATCGCATTGTCTTATTTTATCTTTATTACACATATCAAGTCAGTTTTTTATTTATGTGATAAAATTCATCCTCACTAGAAATCTCACAATGGAAATGGCATGTTGATGGCCTTACACATTTTGCCATCATTTGTTTTGCTTTTCTTTTGTATATATTCCATTGAATAGACAGTTCTCATAGGCAAAGCACTACAGAGCAGACCTTGGATGAAAGCACGAGCTAGAAAATGTAAAATATACTGAGATCATACAGTAAGATGGTACCATACTTTAGTAGGCCATCTTAGCCTTTTAACTTAGCTAATAGAGAACACGCTAACAAGATGTCTGTGTTAGTACAGTCAAGGCATTTGTAAGGCAGTGAGAAGTGAGTGACATAATCTGTTAAGTACAAATGTATTTTGCAAATTATTACTTATGACTGAGTAAGGCTAAAACTGAATGCAGGACCACTGTAGAGAGAAGTGTAACTAGAAGTAATCTTTGCAAATATTATGTAGGCAAACTCTTACCGAGAACATATGCATATTTATAGGATGAGAATCTTCAGTTGTTTTACAGCATAATTAAACATTTTGTGATTAATTAATGAGTTAAGGACTTAGAACAAATTCAGTGTTAGAAGTGCAGAAAGACAGTGGAACAGGCAAGAGGCAGTTATTCAACGTCAACAAAATTTATCCCCAAAGCAACTTACATTAAGAAGGGGTTAACAGATCATAGGGCAACTCAGTCTGAAGTATGAGTGAGATGTGAGCTTATGTGACACGCAGACAGGGTTGTACACTTTCTTCTAGGGTGCAACTGAGATGGAACATACTTCCTGGGGCAGAGTCCTTCTACACTTGATTATTGCCACACTAAATGCACTGCCATCAGGGGTTTATAGGTTCAGGAGACAAATGGAAGGTTGCCATATGTTAAAATACAATTCTGTAGGTAACTTATTCTAGAGGTAGATGTTTATATAGCTCACTGTTGTAGTATTCTTGTCATCTGGTACTTTGCCTCCAAAGGTCCTGTCCATCTGGCCAGACTTCTAAAGTATAGGATCCTTCCTCTGTGAGCAGTACATCCATCCTAGGCATGTGCCAGCAAGTTTGTATAAGATATTTATCTATCTATGCCATTTTCAGAGCCTTCTTACCCTGATAAAGAATGCATTTGAGTAGAACACTAGAATAACTTCCAAAGGAAATGTTACAACATTGAGATAAAATTATTAAAGGCAGGGTAAATTTTGAGAACACTGGAAGTTAAGGGTAAGGGAAGGAAAAAAAGCTGGCAAATACCACACCCCAGACAGAATATAAAACTTCTAATGAGTACCCCTACAGTGGTTGGAAGGAGGGTATTCATAGTGCAACAATGATCTGTTCAAACATTTACCATTATGGTAACTTTCCTGCAGAATTGTACTATGTTCTTCATTAGCTCAGTGTTGCAGTATTCTTACTATCTGAAAAAACTGCCAGGGCTAAATCAGAGTGGAAGTACTCCCTCAGAATTTAGGATGCTTAGAATTATAGCCTTAACAAATCCAGTTCTTGCTCTAAACTGAAAATCCAGTCTGTGATGTTTACTGAAGTTGTGGCCCGAGTACCAAGTGGTGACGTGTAGATCGACAGCCTGATTGAAGAACAAACTTTCTCCAGCAGGGTGCGACTGAAAAACAAGTCTGCCACTTCACGGCAGCATATTAGGCTGCCATGGAGTATGGACTGAAAGAAAGCTAACTGGTGCCATTATTTTATGTGCTCAAAGCAGCGCTTCTGCTGTTTAGCGAGTGTGAAATTAAAAGAAACTAAACAAAAATTAGGAAGTGTGTGCATGTGTGTGCTTATGTGTGTGCTTATGTGTGTGTGGATGTCTGTGTGCATGAAAGTGTGAGTGAGACCGATCACATTTTGCACTTGCTAAGCAGTGCTTTTACTGTTGTGAGTGTAAAATAAAAACAAACGTATAATTTAAAAAAATAGAAAAGTGTATGTGTTTAGCTTAAAAAATGCAGATAAAGCCTAAAATAATGTAGGGCAAAGGTTCAAAGGGGCATATTTTAAACATTGCTGGAATACATTTAGAAAGATTGTGCAATAACAGGATTTGTGTTAAATGCATTTTCTGAAGGATATTAAACTCTGAAACTCTAATATAATTGTTATTTAGTGACTTCAACTCCAATAATTTGAGAGCAGACCCCAAATGTTATGAGGAAGAACCCAAAAAAAAAATAAGAGTAAAAAAATATGCACATTCTGCAAAAATCTGTAACTTAGTGCAATCTTCTGCTTTTAAAGGTACTTGTGTGTGTGTGGGTGTGTGGGGGTATCAGAGAGAGAGAGAGAGAGAATATGTAGATAATAAATACCCAACTAAACTTATATTTTGGATGTAAGGTACTTCCCCCAACAACAGTTAATATACTATGGCAAATGTGAATCATTTAGGCAGAGGAACTAGTTTTACATCAAAAATATTAGAAACATATATATGTAATAATTAAAAAAACAAAAACAAATTCAAAACAATTTATTAGATAGCCCATTCTGTAAGCACAATGATGCCCTCTAGGGTGTGTGTTATTGTGGAAATAATGCCAGTCCAGAGTGATAGAGGCTCTCCACCTGTGGTATTGGGCCTCAGAACACCCCTGGGTGGGTGTTATTTCCACAACAACACACACCCTATGGATCATTATTGCTTGCATAATACCCTCAAACCCAGAATTGCATTTTTTGCTAAACGTTTACAAATTGTCATATCTAGGAAACTATACAACCTAGACACATGTTGTTAGAACACTTTTGTTAATCAGGCATAAGCTTTTACATGGCTGCACAAAATTGTCCTCTGAGTGCATGTTTATTGAGATAGTTACAGAAATATGAAAACAATTTGTTTGCATAATTAGCAATATAAATAACACTGAATATATTTCAAAATGTTCATCTTACACTGCAAATATCAATGTGAGTTTTCCCCAACAACATCTAAGCTTTCATTTGTTGCATTGCAGTAGTTTGTATGTCACTTATTTTTTTAAGTATTAAGTACATATGGAAATATTGCTTATTTTCATAATTACTAACAAATATGTAGCAGTATCTCCAATCTAGTGTGATATGAATTTTCAGTGACAACAAATGTTTCTATCTCACATCATAGAATTTTATATCATACCCCTCACTATCATGTAGATCTTGGTTGAAAAAATATGAAAATAAATATGAATAATAAGTGAAAAACTGTGATTAATTTCTCTGTCGCAGGACATCCTAAATTAACAATCCTAGTATCATTTTGCTAATTACTCCTTGCCAATGATACCTGTTATTAGCTGGTAAGTTACTTAGTTAAAGAAGCCAGATCCAAAAAAGGTCCAGATACCATAGAATGGTACGGGTGTTAACTGGAGGTATACAAGAAAGGCATTATAGGCTTGAATGAGCTATGGAATCAAACAACCTCCTCTCCTCCTTCCTCCGATATTAAACAACACTGACCCAAAAGCCACCGACTGTGGCAAAAAAATGACAAACAGCAAGGCAAGTACCAAACTTTTATTCTCTAGCGCTTCGGTGTTACCACCTTCAAGGAGTATCAAACAGTAACAAACATTTACACACATCTTTATATACCTTACATAATTAACATCAATTGTTCAATTAAATAATTAATAGTTTCCAAATCTTTAAAGTAAACATTTCCAATTCAGGCCATTATTTAGACCATTAGACACAAGTGTTTTATACTTTAAAATATAAATACTCTCTTTATACCATACTTTTTGTTTTAATATATTTTCATCATCACAAAAACATTCCACAGCTTCTAAAACTGTGGCTTGTAACATAATGATATCACTATCATGAAACATTTTAAAATGTAAAGCGATTATCTTATCTTCTCTCATATTCCTAATATCTCTTATATGCTCCATGAATCTGACACAGAATTCCCTTTTTGTTTCCCCTATGTAAAACAGAGCACAAGGATATCTTAATACATATACCATCCCTTTGCTTCTACATGAATAAGCATCTCTGGGTTCAAATTTAACCCCGTTTATATTATTGAAAGTATTCACAATATTTACACAAACACTGCATCTCTTGCAGCATGATGTTCCCTTTGTCACTAATAGGTTAGGTATACTAACAGCTGGTAAACTGAATCTGCCATGTACCACCATATCTTTTAGATTCCTTCCCCTCTTATATGAAAAAATGGGCTTCTGCGGCAGAATCTCCGCCAAAAATCTATCTTCTAACAAGTACTTCCAATAGTATTCTATTAATGTCCTTATTTCCTCACTTTTGATGTTATGCACAGATACATAATAAATTGTATCTGCCTTATTTATGTTCACCTCTTCATATTCAGGTACCCATAAACTATTTAACACCCTATAACTGGATCTATTGCTCCTTCTACTACTATTTTTATATTCTCTTTCCCAAACTCTGGTTTTGGCCTCCTTCAGAATATCTGGGTTATAACCCCTTCTCAAAAACATATCCTTAGCCTGATCCATTTCCTTCCCCAACATATTTTCATTACAGCATAGTCTAGAAATGCGAACTAATTCCCCATAGGGTAAAACCCTTAATACATGGGGGGGGGTGGCAACTAGATACATGGAGATACTGATTCCCATCAACAAACTTCCTGTGAATATTGGAAGAAATACTTCCATCCATATTTCCTTCCAAAATTAGATCCAGATATACCACTTTATTCCCTTTCTGTAGTCCATCAAATGATAGCCCAAATGGGTTCCTATGCATTTCCAGTATAAAATCATCCACTTCATTTAAACCTCCATCACACACAAATATCAGATCATCTATGTATCGGAAATAAAAATCAACATATTTTTTCATAAAATTCAGCTTAAATAAAAACTGTTTCAAAGAAGGACATAAAAAGATTGGCATACATGGGGGCAAATGCTGCCCCCATTGCCGTACCCTGCTTCTGTCTATATAACTCATTATTAAAATAAAAATAATTATTTTTCAAACAAAAACTAACCATTTCCACTACAAAATTAGAAAAAGAACTATCTCCCATAAAATATTTAATAGCCTTTAGGCCATCTTCATGTCTGATGGAGCTATACAAACTCCTTACATCAAGTACCAACCAAAATTTTTTCTCATCCCATTTCAATGGAGAAATTTTATTTAATAAATCTAAACTATCCTGAATATATACTGGAGATGCTTTAACATAAGGTAACAATATTTTATGTAATACTAAACCCAAATTATGCAGAAAATACTTGCAGGCGGAAATAATTGGTCTACCCGGTGGCTCCACCATGCTTTTGTGTATCTTTGGTAGGCAGAAAAAAAACAGCTATTTCACTGTTACAATTAAAAAGTTTGTCCTTGACATCCTTATCAGTGAAATTATGGTATAAAGAGACTATTTATATTTTAAAGTATAAAACCCTTGTGCCTAATGGTCTAAATAATGACCTGAATTGGAAATGTTTACTTTAAAAATTTGGAAACTATTAATTATTCAATTGAACAATTGATGTTAATTATGTAAGGTATATAAAAATGTGTGTAAATGTTTGTTACTGTTTCATACTCCTTGAAGGTGGTAACACCGAAGCACTAGAGAATAAAAGTTTGGTGCTTGCTTTGCTGTTTGTCGTTTTTTTGCCACAGTCGGTGGCTTTTGGGTCAGTGTTGTTTAATATTGAATGAGCTATGGAGCCTGGAATGAGGAACCATGAGAATAGTTGAAGCCATGAACATAAGAAAACTTAGAAATTCTCTGGTTGAGGCAGACTTTTGTTTTGCCAGACTTTGAAAGTATCTTTTGTATGCTACCATTTTGTCTGGATGGAGAAAGTCTGTAATGTAATATCTGTTAAGCAACCTTGGAAGGCCACTTTGGAGGAAGGGATTATTAAAGATTTCTTTAGAATGAAAGTGAATTCTAGATTCTGAATAAGGTTCAGGATGAACTCCAAAGCTTTTATTACTCCTGAACTGAAAGTCACTTGAATTAGGCAGTCATCCAGGTACAGATAAAGGTAATTTCCTTGGACCCTGTAAAAGGCCAGAGGCAGCCACTTGTGAATACCCTTGATGCTGTAGAAGGTCCAAAGGGTAAAGAAGTAAACTGATAGTGTAAGCCCAAAGCAGAAAATTTTAAATATTATCTGTGTCTCTTGAGGATAAGAACATGTAAATAAGCATTTATTAAATCCTTAGTAACCAAAGGAGCATTTGGGTGTAGAAGAGGCAATAGAGTTCAGAAGGTGAGCATTTTGAAGTGAGGAATCCTCAAAAAGGTGTTGGGTCTTGATAGGTCTAAAATCAAACTACAGTCTGTTTTTTTTTTAGGACTAGAAATGGTCTGAAATAAAATCTTATTGTACAGTGGTGTGGAGGCTCTTTTCCTACCTCTCTTCATAGTAGACAGTTTAATAATAGAGGGAATAAGATGTCCCTGATCTTTTGGAACACAAACAGTGTCTGAGATGGTTTGTTTGGAATCATATTGAAGTCTGTAACCTCCTCTTTTGATGTTTAAAACCTAAGAATCTGAGGTGATTATCTCCTTTAATGGGAGGCAAAGAGAATAGTTGACAGCATCTCTGAGGGGAAGGAAATATTTGGCCAGGAAGTGGAAGGAGTGCTGAAGAGCTATAGTCAAGGCTGTTCTCTGTTACTGGTGGTGTCATGGAACCCACTCCACTTGTTAGTGGTTCTGATTCTAAAAGACTTGCTGTCAATGTAAGTAACCACTACAGATGATTTTGGAATCTGTCCCCTAGTGTCAGCCTATTAATAGACAAGCCTCACACCAAAGTCACTTACACTGAGAGCACTTATGTCATACTCAGGATAGATTTGCACTGACAGCAATTCTTTGGAATCTTGCCCAGTGTTCTCTTGCCATTTTGCTTTTAATTAGACTTTGCCTGATTTATAGTGTTTAGATTTTAATTGCTTTCTAAAGAAGAGACCTAGTTTTGCAGGATCATTTCTCGATCAAATGGGGGCTGGAGAAACAAAAAGTTATTGCACCTTGTTTGCCCCTTTACCTACCAATTCTATCATTTTGAATACTTCAACACTGTGATCCTCAGACAGAAAATCTTTATCCAGAGGACCATTTAGCAACTGAATCTTGACACCATCTTCTGAGAGATGAAACCTTAAACACGTATGCCTATGGATGTCAGAGCCAGTGACACTACTCTAGATGCCACATTTACAGAAAGGTTTTAATTCATATTGCCTAATATAGCTAAAAAGAATAATAAAGAAAAACTGCTTGTTGAATTTTGCCTTGTCATATTAAATTAGTGTTTTATCAAAGGATTGTGGTGGTCTACATTGGTTTGTTCGCTAAAGAATTTAGTCATATGTGCATGACAATTAATAGCCCTAAATGATAGGATTGCAGACATTTAAATTCTTATGGAATCCATCAAAAAGATTGTGCTTTTCTTATCATTACATAGAAAACTAGGAACAGGATCTAATTTAGCTCCCTTCATTTCACAGAAATAATGTCAGGGTCTTCAATAAGGTTTAATAAAGATATTTGTGACAATTTTGTACCCTGAAAAATCTGTTAGGCATTGTAGGAGCTGCAGGTTGGGAATCAAATCTGGGATTAGGGAAGCAACTAAAACATCATATTCTTAGGGTCCAAACACTGGGAGATAGCCACAGTTTAGAAATATCCACAAGGAGAAGATCAAAATATCTGTTTAGATTTAATAGAATCTAGAACAGAAGCCACCATTAAAAAGGAATAATTAGTAGAGCATATAAAATATTGCATGATAACTATACAAATCAATCAGAGGAGCTAAGAAAGGATTAGGAAGAGAGATCAGATAGGCAATTCACAAGGAGACAATGGGGGGATATATGTGCATCTCCCAAATATGCAACAAAAGTCTAGAAGATTTAGGATCTTTACCTGGAAGTGTTTACATAGGTATTTTTATACCGCAAGTAAACTCCAAAGAATTTTTCCTCAGGTGGATAGCAAATGGAGGTGTGACAGGCAGGAAAAAGGTGGCTGAGAACATATTTTTGGGAGTGTAGTGAGTTGGCAGACTTTAGGAATTTCCTGCAGACTGCTCTGTCAGAGATGCTGGGTGAGCAGATTGAATTGACTGGATGATTTTTTTCAGCTATGATATAGAATCGGAATTACTTAGACTTAGCAAAGCCTTGCTGAGTCTAATTATGGTGGCTGCCAACAAAGCAATTACTAGAAAATGGAAATCAAAGTCTAGACCAACCTTATTAGAAGTAGTGAATATAGTATCATCGATAAAACAACTGGAGGTGGGAATCTTTAGGAAAGGGAAGGAGCAAACTACATAGGAAAAATGGGAATTGCGGGAGCAATATATGCAGAGAAGGAACAAGGCTTAAGAGGCAGGATTTGAATGGGCCATATGATGCTCAACTGGCAATGACAAGATAGATTATAAGTGATGTATAATATTTGCAACTACAGTTGTTTCAGTGATGTCTGTGATGTATAATGTTTGCAACTAAAGTGGTGTCAATGTTGTTTGTTTTTCATTTATATAAATGTAAGATTGCTTATGTTATACATGATAATTTAATAAAGATGTTTTTTTTTAAATATCTGTTTAGATTTCAGACATTTCTCTCTGTTCCCATTTAAAAAAATATTTCACCTTAGATATGGCCTCACCAAGAGAAATTTCTTCATTGCTAGAGTCTGAACAAAGATGATTTTCTTCAACTGACTGAAAGTCAGTAGGAAAAGGAATATGAGAAGTATAGTCCAAAGTCTCTTCATCAGATTTGTCCTATTTATCTGAAGAAGACTCCCTTTTTATTTTTGTAGATTCAAGAGGAGTAGTTGCTTGTCCTGCCCATTAAGTCATCTTGAGTGGTTTGAGGAACAAATTTTTCAGAAAAAATTTGCCCAGGAATTTTTGTCTTCTCTCTGTTTTATGTTGAGTACCCATGTGAAGTCTGGCCTCTACTAGGGAACCTTCATTCTCTTGTCTTTTGAGAACTTGGTGAACACACCCTTCATCTTCTGTTGTTATAACTTTAGGTTTGAAGAAACTCATCTTTGTGTGGAAGAAGAGTTAGAAGGATGTTTTGTAAAAATGAATGTGAATGTTTCTGCCCCTGGCCATAATGGCATTCTTGGGTGCTAATGCTAGAGGACCTGGGTAATGCTGGCAGGCAGTATGGGACTGGAATACAGCCTCACTGGGTTTGCCCATCTCTGACTGAAAATAGTAAACGGGGGGGGGGGGTCATTCCAACTCATTTGCTTCTTTTGGCATTTTATCTTTTTCTATCATTTTAGTGACAAATGCTGAAGTCAAAAAAACATACAACATAGTCACATACTCCATCAATGATAATCTCTTATTTTCAAGATATTGGATAAGTGTCCCAGGGTGACCTCTAATAGTTTTCATAGCAAAACCTTGACAAACCTTACAGGACTTAACATTGCTTTCTGTCCCAAGGTACAATAAACAGCTAACGTGGTAGTCACAAAAAGGTATTTATCATAATTGTTCTTCTTTTTTTGTTTGTTTGTTTGTTTTTTTTCAGTCACAGAAATAAGAAAAAAATTACAGATTGCATGATACTGGAAATTATCTGTCTGCAGTTTAGAGACTGTAATCAACATAACAGAAACAGTTTGTGACACTGAGTGATATCTACATAAGCAAAGAGTGCAAAGAAAGTTCTGAAAATGACATGGATGCATGTACTCCTTGTACCAGCACATTGGCACATGCTTAGGGTGGATGTAAGGCTTGTGGGGGATTAACTTGTATCTTTAAAAGGCTGGCCAGATAAATATGATCTTTGCAGGGAAAGTTCCCAATGTTAAGAATACAGCAGCAGTGATCTTTTGAAGAACTTTTAAAGTTCCCCTGGGGTTCCCAGCTTTGGAGATTGAGTAGTCTACATCACACAGACATCAACTTAAAATCAGTAGTTAGCTGGAGATAATACAGCCATAGTATAGCTACTGTTAGAGCTCCTCCAAGAATACTATTGAAAAGGCTCTATGTGTCTGAGTCATAGGACAGTATGTAATCCAATGTCCATCTGTTGCTGTTGCCTGTACTGATTATGTCCCTTTGCTCCCAAGGCTGCATGTTCATTGATCTGAGGGCCAGTGAACCCTTGCACTAAAGAAACAGCAGTGAAAGTGCCAGGGGTTCAACAACTCTATGCGTTTACATCACTGAAGTCATGGGTAAACCCTGACAACAAAAAATAAATAAACAACAGTACTAGCTATTTAATTCCCATGCAGTAATGGAGATCATACTATCATGTATAACCACTTGTTCTGCAATCTTACATTAATGTTAAATGTGTGAAAGAATAGTAGAATTAATTAGAACCATTTTTTTCGTGTGTAGCAGTGACAGTCAGTGACACTAATATATCAATGATGGTCTATTTAATAAATATAGTAAGATTATCAGCCTTCTTAAATTGTAATTATTTTCCTGATATGTTTATTGGTTAAGGGGAGACGTGACTACTGGATGCTGGCTTGCCTGTAACTGAATGTGAGCTCATGCTCAGACAACCTAAAATCACAAAATGGAATAGGAGGTATTTTTCTGGCACTAATACATTTATGTTATACCAAAGGGTGTGCCTCATTGGTATTAGACAGGAGCAAGGGAACTAGTTACATGAAAACACTTAGGGGAATCTAGAAATAGCTTCATTTCTGTAGATTGCAGTGATTGTTTATAATGAGGATATTAAAATATAAATCATAAAAATACAGGGAAGTTGAAAGATGAAATGAGGAAGCAGGAGAAATATAAATAAAGACCAAGTGTAATTATACATGGTGGAAAGCAACCAACTTCATATGTTCATAGGTGTGTACTAGGCTAATGATCATGGGCTTTACAAATCTCTCACAGGTTGTGGTACCCTGGGAGGTGTATGCAGAGGATTGGGAGTTGAAACATTAAAGGAAGTGGCCTAGGAGATGGACCATTCACAGGCTGCCTGTGTCTATTTGAGACATAGGTGCCAAATTAGGGGTGAATTTCCAATTCCATATGCGTTGTCTAAGTTAGTTTTGAATTTTGTTAGGGAGGAACTGTCCTTCACATCTTGTTCTTCTTCTTCTTTCGGCTTTTCCCGGTTAGGGGTCGCCACAGCGGGTCACCTGTCTGCTCCTTCACATAAAAGGCTTAAATAATCTATTTGGGGTGGGGATTGGCAGGTAAAAATAAAACACAAAAATGACTACTGCCAGGAAGAAACTAAACACATACAATAAAAGGTGAAACAAACAGAATATAAATTATCAGATATATTATAAAAATAGAAAAGAAGTAGCTAGAATATATAGATGTTTGGCAAAGATGATATGACACTTCAGCAGCTATAAAGGAGGAAGCCTTGTTACAGATAGAGTTCTGTACCAAGTATGGAGCAGAAGAAGACAAAAGAGTAGCCACAGGACTAGACAGGAAATACAAACCAAAAAGTTCTGGTGGTGTGGAATGTGTAGTGACAGTTTAAAGCAATCAGGTTGTGCAGAAAAGGAAAATAAATAGTTGTGGGGAGTATGTTTTATCCATGTGTATCTTTATCTAGCAATGTGAGAAGCCTGATTCTCCTTGTAACTCTGAATGAATATAAAAAGAGTGTGACTGATATGTATCATGTTATGTGATAGTCTTAATCAGTTACCTCTGATAAATAATCCTAATGAACTGTTGCTGACTTTGTCAAGGTGAAAATGAGAACAGAAAAGATTTAATGGGACAGTTATCCTAAAGTCTGAGGTAGCTGAAAAATAAATACTATTTCATCTGTTATTCTCATTTCATGAATTTGTAAAGTTAGAAAGGAAAGATTACTCACCTTTACATTCTGAAATGGTATGTATGTACAGGAAAATATAATAATAAATGTACAGTTAATTTCAGATTTTTTTCTGCTGTACTTGTCTAGAAGAAGAGGACAACATCGATTTGTGAGCATCTGAATACTCAGAGCTGCACTGAAGATGAGTGCCAATTACCTGAATGATGAAGTCTTGTTGATGCTTTATCACTCAGGTGATAAACTAGTCCAGCTACACAAGTCTGAAGTTTTAAT
The DNA here is from genome assembly GCF_019279795.1 of Protopterus annectens. Taxonomy (NCBI): domain Eukaryota; kingdom Metazoa; phylum Chordata; order Ceratodontiformes; family Protopteridae; genus Protopterus; species Protopterus annectens. The sequence goes on from NC_056739.1 coordinate 462,798,748, forward strand.
AAAGATGACTGAATTGTATAAATTAGCTGTGCTGGATATAACTGAAATGCACAAATCGGGTGTAATGGTTTCTTTGCCTTATTTTGAGAGGTGTTTTAATGACAGTGTTTCACAGTCCTATCCAGCTTAAGAGGCAAGTAGAAATTTATATATGTAGTTGCTTACTTATTTTAATTTTGCGTATCAGGGTAGAGCACTGATCAGATTTTATCAATTTCAGGAACGACCTGGGCTATAAACATAGTAGTAACATGTGCAATAAACCAGAAATTACAACAAAAACAAGTGCGTATTTACAAGTAATTGTAACAGCAGCAAGCAGTAGAGAGTTAACAGAACTGTACTAGAAAAAAGGTTTAGGAATACTAACTTACAGTTAAGATAAGGATGAAGAACACTAGTTCTCTAAGTAGTTAAGAGAACATGGAAATGCAGAATGAGCAGATTATGCAAAAAATGAGGTGGAAAATAAAGCAGGCAAGTTAGAGGCAGAGAGAAAAGGATAGGAGTTTAACTACAGTGTGAATGAAAAGTTGCAGATATAAGAAGGGGAAGTGGACTATAGAAAGCAGATAGAGGAAGAGGGACTGAAGGGGAACAATGAGTACAGTTTTACTGGCAGAGAAGTGCAGGTTAAAAGGAGGGACAGAGAGCTACATAATACAGCCTCAGTTTTGACATTTGCATTTAGAATCTAGAAAGAGTTAATATTTGAACTGCAGTTTGAAGTGTGTGTGTAGTCTGTAGACTCAGTAAGGTGGAAGGGATTTCCAGAGGTTTGGGGGCAAGAACAGAGATGCAGTGGTCAGTGGAATGAGGCTCTTGGGCGGGGGGTTAGAAAACAAGAGCCATAGGAGGCTTGGATTCTAAGGTTGTAGCTTTCATTGGATGTAATAAGTCTCACAGGGAGTGGGGGAGAGGTATGTCTGAGTAGGAGTTAAAAAGAAGGGAGCCAAGAAGGGGGTGGCACTGCATTTAATAGAAAGCCATTTGTTTCATCAATGGTATGACAGCGGTGCTTGTTCCTGGGGAGTCAGATATGAAGTAATAGATCTAGACAGAAAGAGTTTGTAAAGTGACACTGTTTTTGTTTGAAGAGTTAGCAAACAGAGACAGAACATATCAAGTTGACCAAGTAATACACCTTTGCCAATGGCAGGCATATCTCTCAATCTCTTAGAGCAAGAAATCTGGACATAGCCATAAATAAAAGTGGGACAAAGACCCAAAATAGGGACATTTTTAAATATTGCTCTTACAAACTCAGAAAGTTGATAGAATAACAGGTTTTACATTAGCATTAGTTTTCTGAAGGATATGAAGTCTGAAACTGAAATGTCTGTCCCTATTTTCTAATTTTAATATTTAATGATTTGCCACTAATTTGCCAGAAAACCACAATTTTATGAAAACAAACCAAAAATATGAGGCAAATATCTGCACATTCTGCGAAAATCTGTACAGTTGAGTGGTATACTCTTGTAGGCTGCGAAAGGAACTTGGATGTCTTTTGGGCCCAAAAGAGTAGGTTGTTGACTTTGATTCTGATTTTTTGAATGTAGAAAATGAAGGATTGTTGTATGTATGGTGTGAGCCAGGGGCATTAGCAAATTTCGTATTAGAGTAAAAGAACATGGATTTGCTCTTTTTAGAGTTGAGTAGTAATTCTTTGGAACAAAGCCAAGGAATCACTTTGGTTATTGGCTTCAGTTGCTAATGTGATCAGTCAGTGGTAGACATCAGAAAAGTTCAGGCATTCATTTTGGGCAAAATGAGTGAGGATAAGTGAAGTAACGCTGATGACAGAAATTAAGTAGAAGTGAGTTTGAAGCCATTTGACAAGTAGCATAAAGAAATGATTACCTGTGAATAAAGTATTCAGTCTTTGATTCTTTTAGATAGTGGATGTAACACAAAGTAAGAGTTTCTGGCACACTTGAAATCCAAGCTGACTGATACTTTAGACATCCTTTTTGATGGTCTTGCCATGGGTTTTAGTCTTTAGAAATGTAGAGCTTTGTGTTAAAACACCTTAATAAAGAAAAAATAATGCAATTGCATTAATATATTATTAAAAAAAAACACCTGTAGGGAAAACTATGGAATTCTCAAAAGCACAATAAATCACAAGATACCTATTTTGCTTTTAATGTGCTTATGTGAAACAAGTAAACATCATATTCTAGCCAGAAGAGACTTTTTCTGTAAGTTCAAAAGTTGTTTAAGAATATATGGTTGCCTTAAGGAAAGGGAGAATTGCATGGGAATATTTCAGAGTTTCAAGGACATGTAGGCTCTAGATCTGGGAAAGATTAATTGTATTAGCTACCTAAGCAGTTGTGCTAATTTTGCTTTACATATCAAGGTTAACAAGAATGACTGTATTTATACTGAAGTGATAACATTTTGTTTATGGAATTACAGATAATAAATTTGCCTTGACCCTCCCCCCTTTTTTATAATAATGTGTGGGTTGGTGAAACTGTGGATGAAAGTAGATTCTTGATATGGACTTGCAAGTAGATGATAACATTTTAGGGCATTACATGTGTGTGAGTGTATTTCAGTTGGAGCATGAATGTTGCTTTATGGTGGAGTTGACTTGGATGGTGTGTATCTGTGAACATTGAGGACCTGCAGGGTACAATGCTGGGTTCATATCAATCTTTACTATTACAAGATGTACATTAAAAGAAAGAAGTAAAAGAGATAGATCATTAGAAGTAACAAAGTATAGTGATAAGATTAGATTGTGCAAGAGTCTTAGGGAGTGATGAGGTTTATTGATAGCAGTGCCTAGCAGGATAAAGTTGTGGTTCTCAGCATTATGTCATCTTAGAGCCTCTATACAGATATCGGATTTTTTAAAAAGGTGGATGGAAATAAGCACTGAAATTATATTCATAGGTTAATACAGGACTGGGTGTTACTTATAAGATTTGGCATGGAAGCTAGTTATGTGAAAAGAATTTAGACTAGATATATGATGTTATATAGCAGGGCGGCCACGGTGGTGCAGTGGTTAGCGTTGCCACCTCATAGCAAGAGGTTCTCCAGTTTGATCCTCGGCTGGGGTGCCTTCTGTGTGGAGTCTGCATGTCCTCTCTGTGGTCACGTGGGTTTCCTCCAGGTGCTCCAGTTTCCTCCCACATCCCAAAGACATGCTGTAGGTGGATTGGACACTCTAAATTGGCTGTAGGTGTGAGTGTGTGCATGTGTGTGCCTTCTGTGGAAAGTTGGGCGCTGGGCTGGCAACTCAACACCATAAAACTCCACTGCCAATCATGAGCAGACAGGTGATCCGCTGTGGCGACCCCTAATCAGGAAAAGCTGGAAGAAGAAGATATGATGTTATATAGCAGGGCCAATACTGGAATCTGAAGTAAAAGTAATGGGATCATTATATAGCTTAACAGTGACCTGTTAATAAGATGTAGCCAGCTACAATACTCATATATGGGAAACATTTTGTTTTTGTTTTTAAATGTTAAGGGAATATGGTGTAATATTTGTAAAATAATGATTGTTTCCCCATATAAGAATCAATGATAAAAAACATAAAAGAATATGTTTTTGTAAGATGAATCTGATAGAGGATGATACAGAAAAGTATATCCTACCACTGTACAGAGATTTACATTGATATCAAGACTGTATTATAGTAACATCCAGAAATGAATTTACTCAGATAAAGAGGATGCTATTGTATTTTAATTTGATTAATTGATTTGGATTCTGTCATGACAGTTGTGTGTATACCCTGACCTCATGTGCAACATGGGAAAAAGGGGTTGAGGATGGATGGATGGATGACAGGTATGTGTGTGTATGTGTGTGTGTGTGTGTGTGTGTGTGTGTGTGTGTGTGTGTGTGTGTGTGTGAATATATATATATATATATATATATATATATATATATATATATATATATATATATATATATACACATACATGGTTACCATAATTGCTAAGATCATCATCTTACAGACGGAAGATACAGGGTTCAGTTCTTACCTTCATGAGTGTCTTTATGGTGTTTGCATGTCTTCCCTATGTGTTTCTGTGGGGTCCCTATCATCCACCAAAAACATGCTAGGTGCTTCCACCTCAAGGACTGAAAATATTGGGTTCAAGACCACCTTCCACAGTTGAACCTCAGAGGTGTGAAAGTAGAGTACACACAAAAATTGGAAAGCGTTGTGAACAGCAGCACAGGGCCTAGGTGGTGTCTGTCAGGGAACGAGTTGTGTAAAACCAACCACTTTTAACATCACCTGTGGAGCACACTATGCTCTCAGTATGAGAACATGGACCGCATGTTGTGTGTCATGTGAGGAGCTAACTACACAGTGTAAAATGTGGCTGTAGATGATTTTGTCACATTCATTAATGTTGCTAAAAGGGCAGCACAGTAGTACAGGGCATAGCATTGTCACCTCACAGCAAGAAGTTTATCAGTTCGATTCTCTGCTGGGGTGCCTTCTGTGTGGACTCTGCATGTCCTCCCAGTGTTTGCATGGGTTTCCTCCTTGTGCTCCAGTTTCCTCCCACATTCCAAGGGCATGCAGTAGGTAGACTGGACATTCTAAATTGGCCCTAGGTGTGAGTGTGTGGTGTGATTGAACTACTGCAGCAGGGCTAGCCACCCAGCAGTGTAAACTTTGGGTCTAGATGATTGCTACGGTTAAGGTGACACCCTGACCCCATGTGCAAAAGATGGGAAAAAGAGACTGTGGATGGACAGATGAATTAAAGTCACCAAAAATGGGTATAGGTATCTGTCTGTGCTAAGTGGGTCAAGGACATGTCTTACACCAACCTACACTAGGAACTCATCTTAATGGTGAGGAGATCTATGTGGCCCTTTTGGTCAATATGTGCCCACCATAAAGTCCATCAGCCCTGAACCAGTATGATACTGGCTGGCTAGTGTCCAATTGCTCAGCATGGATTATCTGAGATAGCTCTGATGAGCAAAAGCTGGATGTAAAATAACAAACAGCCTGGAAGAAGTGAACTACAGATTGTTACATGGAATATAGGTTGATTGACAAGATACAGCTTGTAAGTGAATGGTATGGAGAAGGCTGGGCATCCTGCGTATCCAGGAAATGAGGTAGAAGGGCAGTGCAACAAAATCATTTCCCTGGGGATACAGACTCTACTATGCAGGGGGAAGACAGATGACAAAATGATGTGTGAATTTTGGTGAGTGTGTCTTCTGAAGACAGTTCAGGATGTCATCACAATTAGTGATAGAATCATGGCAATCAGAGTCCAATGGAAAGATTGGGCAGTATTGGTAATCTCAGCCTATGCCCCACAGCAGGGTTGTAATGGTGAGGTAAAGATTGCATTCAGGCAGCAGGTAAGGAATTTGATGAATACAGTTGGATGAAATGAGCTGGTGCCAACAATGGGAGACTTGAATGCTCCTGTCAGGACAGACAGAAATGGATATGAAGACTGCCTGGGCCCACATAGGTAGAGCAACAGGAGTAAAGAAGAGAAGACCATGCTAGACTTCTGTCTGGCAAATGATTTGAGAGTAGCCAGCACATGTTTAACCAAAAGAGACAGTCACAAGATCATATAAAAGTGTGGTAAACATGCAACACAGCCAGATTTCCTCCTAGTAAAGAAAGCACATTGGAGTAAAATTGGAAATAGCAAAATCATCCCCAGCGGAACTGCTGGCACCAAACATATCCCTCTAGTGACCACAATCAGTTGCAACCTGTGGTTAGAGAAGACTCTAAGGTCTACAGAGATTAGGCCGGAGATATCAAAGTTAGCTGGAGTGAAAGTAAACGAGATCAAAGAAATATTCAGGGATGTAATACCTCAGGAAGATGAAGATGAAACGGGTGGGGTCAAAGAAAAATAACAGCATATCAAAACAGCCTCTGGGAGGACTAGAACAGATTTGCTACTATGCCAGGTGTTGAAGTAAGGTACCTAAGCAAAGCTGGTGGTAGAATATAGAAGTCTAGGAAGTTATTAAGAGAAAGAAAGAAAGAGTGCAGGAAGAAGTGAAAGAGAGAGAAAATAGAGACTTGACTAAGAAGCAATACTATCTGGCTAACAAAGAGGATAAGAGAGCAGTTGTGGTGGCAATGACAAGGCATCAGAGAAACTCTATCAGTTTCTGTAAAGTGACTCAAAAGATGGCACAGAGCAGCTTTATCAGGTTGCAGGGTCAAGCAGATGTTGTCCATAAGGGATGCCTACAACAATTTGCTCACCTGTTCAGAAGACATCAAGAGCAGGTGGACAAAGTACTTCTAGTAGGTTTTGAATGAGGAAAACCCTACGGAAACTATACTGCTGCATGTATAGCCTACAGTGAAACCCGAGAGAGAACTCGCCCTAGAGGAAGTAAAAATCGCAATGAAGTCAAGGAAAGTGTCAGATTCAGATGAAGTCATACAGATATGAGCAAGTTGTTGGTGTACTAATAGCAGCATGGAGAGAAATGATTGAAGAATAAGCATTCTAGGACCAGTAAATAAGAACAAATGGGACAGTCATCACTGGGGATAGCACAGAGTTATCAACATCCTGTGATACTGCAGGAAAGGGCTGGAGAGCGTAATGGACAAATGAATGTGCAGAGTAGAAAGTAAGATGGAAGAGGAGCAGTTTGGGTTCAGATCAGGATGCAGCACAGATGACCTGATGTTTGCAGTGAGGCAGACAGTGGAGAGGAAGCTGGAAATGAGGAGAGTCCTAGATTTGAAGGTATATGTCAAGGTCCCAAGAAAGCTGATTTGGGCAGTTCTGCAATGAGTTTAAAGTCCTGGGAAGAGTCACAGAATTAATGCAGGCAATGTAGAAGAACTGCTCACCTCTGAGCCCACTGCTGTTTACACTGGTGATAGACTACATTCGTAAAGAGATCTGAGGGAACTGTCATCAAAGTTGATGAAGGCAGACAAAGTAACTTTACAAGCAGGCACTTCATCAAATGATAGCAGACCTGAATGCAAAACAGATGGCACATGAGATGCAACTGCATAGAGACAATGCATTTGCCATGGCAGCAAATAGGGGAAATCAAAAGGAGATGAAAATTTAGATAGATGGGAAAATAGTGTAGCTCAGTTTCAGGTATTTGTGAGGGGCTGTTAAGAAGAAAGAAAGTCTTAATGAGGAGGTAAAAGCTAGAATCAGAGGTATTGCAGCCAAGTGACACAGAATGTTAGGGGTAGTGTGCTACAGCAGAATGCTAAAAAAGCTGAAAACTAAGGTGTAAAAAAAGTGGTACATGCAGCGCTACTCTAAGGCTCAGAAACCTGAGCAGTGAAGGCTGAGCAGCTGAAGAAAATCCATTCACAAATAGATATGGATTAACAAGAAGAGAAGACAAGATGGAATTAAATGGCCACTTGTGATATAATCCTTCATTTCAGTGATAACATTATTTGAAGCTACCACAAAGTCCAAAGTTGGCCAACTCAAAATTAGCAAACCAGGTCTCAGCTGTCTGCCTGAAAACTACCCATTCATATCTATTCATCATTATCTTAGGCTGAGGATATGTTAAATTTAATCAATGCAAAGGAATTGTTGAACTAAGTTTATACTTCCATTATCTCATAATAAGTCTGTTAAAAACAGAGCTAGTATCCTTACCCACTGTTTGTGAATACTGATGGGAGGCTTACAGCTGTGTACTTTGCCCAGTTAATCCACCTTAAGGAACTCTTGTCTAAAATAATTATTTATCAAAACAAAACTTTAACTTAGATTGATCACTAACTGTGTAATACTTTAGTACAGCAGGATAGTGTGAAAAAAGAGGGTGAGTTGAATGCCAAAAGTATTATCCCTCCATTTAGTTTCAAGTACACTACACACTAACAATTCTAATTGTGGATTTTCTGATGAACTAGAACATTTAATTGTTTACACCTGTATCATTTCCTCTGTTGCATAACAATAGTAACTAATCAGTGATTACTGCTCCACAGTGGTTACCTGGGTCAGAGCTGATGATAGGGAGAAGAGACAGGTTTGGTCTGGAGAGTGTGTGTTCTATGACACTTTAGCAAAACGTAGACACAAGTGAAGCTTTGTTATTGTTGTCACTAAAACTGGTAAATTGCCTAGAAACCCACCAGTTATTTATACCTGTGAGATGATGTGTTAGTCATAGCCCTGTTGTTTGTGTTTACTATAGTTTTTTTTTTTACCACTAGTGAGATTTGCCCAAACTGTCTTTAATACATGTTTTAGAGTGCAGTTGTTAAATTGGTTTGTTTTTTTGTTTTACAGACATATAAGAAGCACTTTTGGTGCTGAACTACAATTACACTACAAAGCACATTTAAAGAACCATGGATGTTCATCATATTGATCACTGATGCAGTAACCTTAGCTATATGGGTTATAGCCTGCCAAGGATATAACAGATGGCCAGCTTCCAAAGCTTCAGGGGACCTTCATGTGTCCAAACTGTCAGGCAGCTCAAACTGATCCAACTAAAAGACAAGTGTGAACACCAAGCCCTTGTTTTCCTGGGGAAAAAAGCATTATTTTTGGCCCCGCCATCAGCCCTTCTTCCAGTCACAAAAAGAAAATGTTAAGCAAACAGCCTTTGCTACCACAGCAGGCTAGCAATTTGCCTCAGCATTAGGTGGGTGACTTTGCTGTTGCATTTGTTTTACCTCAGACCACTCATCTTTTACCCTGAATCCATCTGGTGTAGCACTTACAGCTACTATAAACTGGGGGATTAATCACATCGTCTGCAGCTCTTATGGTCCCCTCACTGGGCAAGGGAGAAACACTCTTGTTGGTCCTGGGCGAGTGAATAGGGAAGGCTTCTGTGTTTAGTCAGAATGTCGTGCCCATCCCTGGGGAAGCTGTTGCTGCCACTAATAATACTATTGGTCCCATTTTTCCTGTCAAAAAGAAGAACTAACCATGTTTCTACTTCTCCTCAAATTTCCTTATACAGGAGTAGTTTTCTGGGTCTGACTCAGGATTTAACTCAGGCTATTAGTCCTTCCTGTAAGGTACTTTCTGGTAAAAGAAAGAGGGATACTTCCTTTCCTGAAGAGATTCAAGATTCTGAATCTGGACAGAAAAATGAATGGGCAGATACTGGACAGAAAAATGAATGGGCAGATATAGGGTTTTCTTCTCAGATTTCTGATTCAGACTCAGCTCAGTTTCATATTCTTGCTGTGGGGTGTTCTCTTTCTCTGAGACTATTTCTAGAAAGTGCCAGTGTTTTCAGTAGGAGAACACTGATGTTTTTATACTCTTCCCAAACCTAATCCAGCAGCTAGAGCTTGAGTTAATTCTTCTTCTAAACAATTAGTTCATTCTAATCCTTCTATCTCTCATAATGATGGAAAGATTATTGATAAGTATGGGGTAAAACGTCTATGCTTCTACAACTTTGATTTTTAGGATTTTGAATTGTCAAGCTTACATGTTAAGGTTTGTCCTGACTAATAGTGAAGGTGTGAATAACATTTTGTTTGCAATTTCTTCTTGTGAGTGAAAAATCTGCTTTAAATAGCTCATTTTTTTCATTATTCAAGTCAGTACTCATCGTATACAGTGGGTGTATATGACTTGTTAACACTTCTTCATGGAGGTTTGTGTGGCTGCATTCTCAGAGCCTCCTAGATGATGTTAAAAATGAGATTTTAAATTCTTCTTAAATATTTAGTTTTGGGCCCTCTGCTGCAGAGGTGATGAAAAAGTGTGATGGAAGGAGTAAGCTGATATAGGGAATCTCTAAGGATTTTCAGCCCTCTTTTTCCAACTTTTCCAAGGTATTATCTAACTTCTCATCCAATTTTGGTAAGAAACAAAATAAACAGTCTCAACAAAATGTAAGTAAACAGATGTTTAAGAAGAAATGGCAAAGGAGTTCCAAGAAGAATTCTGGAAACTCCTAAATTTGTGGAGAGTCCAATAAATCAGAATGAAATGACTATGTAAGAGACTTTGTTCCCTTTTTCCACCCTGGCATCCCCTTTTGTTTTCCAGAAAGTCCATATCTCCATTTTTCTCTTTGGCAACAGATAGTTTCAGACAGTTGGGTTCCGATGATCATTCATTGAGGTTACAGATGGTAATGGGAGAACATTTTTCCTATCCAGGGGGTAATTTTACTCATCCTCCAGACATGCTTTTTATTTCCAACTGTCCTTTATCACATGCTGGCCCAAAGAGTGATAGAACCAGTTCCCAGTTCCCAAATGGGAAAGTGATTTTATTCAAGGATATTTTTAGTGCCAGAGTAAGAAAATGCTTGGAGACCAGTTCCGGATCTTTCTTTTCTAATGCTGTTTGTGAAAATGCCCAGATTCAAAATGATGTCTCTTCACTGCCTTATACCACTTCATAATCATTCTAGTTTCTACTAACATAAGATTTAAAAGATGCTTATAATCACATCCCTACAAATCAAGATTTTTGGAGTTTCTTAAAGTTTTGTGAGCCTGAATCACATTATCAGTTCTCTGCCTTACCATTTGGACTACACACTGCACCAAGAGTGTTCACAGTGTCGAGCTCCAGTTATAGGTCATTACAGGCTACAGAGTACCCACCTTTCCATATTTAAACAACTTGCTTATCTTTGCAGAGTCGTTTTCAAAGTGTCGGGAATCGCTGCTTCTCTTGGGTGAGAGATCTCCTACACAAGCTGGGATTACAAGAGAACATTCAAAAGTCTTTCTTGACTCCTTCTCACAGGATTGTGTTTATGGGATGTCAGCTAGACACCACAGTTCAAAGAACTTTTCTTCCACAGGCAAAATAGATCTATATCTAGGTTTATTTGTATGGTTTTAGGTCTCAAGACTTCTAAGATTCTCATGATATCCCTGGCAAGACTCCACAAGGGAAAGATACAGTGGTGTCTGAAGTTTGTTTGTTCCCAGCACCAATACCTTTTGTCTTTTTCAAATCTCAGTGCTGAGGTTTGTCAAAAAATAAATCACTTGATAGAAATAACAGATATCTCTAAATCCAGGTCTTTCCTTCTCCCTCCCTCTTCCAAAGCAGTCAGTCACCACAGGTACCTCAGACTTTGCTTAGAGAGAAGTTTCAGAAGTGATTAAAGTGAAAGGTGTGGGACACCATGGACAGGTGCATGCACATAAATATAAAAGAGATACTTACCCAGATCAAGGCACTCAAGTCTCTGAATCTTCTTTGGTCTCCTAGACCTCTTGAAGTTGTAGTTGACAGTGCTACAGTCATGTGGTACATCAACAAGCAATGGAGAGTCAGGACATACTCCCTTTGCAGATTAGCCATTTTATGTTGGGATATAGCTAGACAGCACAATGTCATTCTACAGACATCTTACATACCATCGGAGCAAAACTGTGTGACAAAATAATCTGGGCAGGACAAGGGTAGACCCTCATGAATGAAAACTAGATCAGGTGGTTTTCCATAATTTGATCCATCTGTGAGGAGTTTCTCAAGTAGACCTCTTTGCCTACCCTCTGAACACTCAGCTGGCAAGATTTTGCTCCAGGACTCCATGCAATAATGCCTGGAAGACAGATGCATTTTCTTTTCCTTGAACAAAGCTCATGTATGGTTTTCCTCCCTTTCCAGCAATATCCATGGTACTTCTGAAGATTTAGAAGGAATCCTCCAAGATCATTGCTGTTGTTCTAGTCTGGCCGAGGCAACCATGGTTCTCTCTTCTTTTGGAAATGGCCAGGGGTAGTTACCACAAGCTTCTTCACAGACTGGATCTACTCACTCAAGAACAGGTGTGTTTGACTCACTCCCATCACTGATCAACTTCATTTGACTGCCTGGATGATATAGTCTTTTTAGATACCTCTTTACTGGGAACAAGCATCAGGTATGAATAGAGGCAAGAAAACCTATTACTAGAAAAATCATATATTAGGAAATGGAAAAGGTTTTCTAGTTGGTCCCAAAACATAAAAAGCACACATTTGGGGCTAGTCAAGCTCTGATTTGACATTATTTGTGTGAGTTACTATCCTATGGCCTTTCTTATCAAGGTTCATTTATCGGCCATTTCAGCATGTCAGCCCATTGATCCTTATCTTTCAATGCAATTTCATTTGAAAATGTTTTTCAAAGGGGTTTTGCATAACAAGCCTACTAGAAAACAGGTGGTCCCTCTTTAGGATCTTCATTTTGTGTTAGAGAAGCTAACGCTCCATTTGAACCATCTAATCCGGGTGACTTGAGGTTTTTAGTATAGAAAATAGTTTTCCTGATTACTCTGACATCTGCAAGAAAGGTATCTGAGATGCAAGCTTTTACGGAGAGTCAACCATTCCTTATTTTCTACGAGGATAGAGTTCTCTTGAGAACAAGTCCTTCTGCTATGCCTAAAGTGGTTCCCAGCTTTACTTTAAGCCAAACTATTCATTTTGCCATTTTTTTTCATGATCTCAGAAATGAGGGGGGAAGGATACTCCATATGTTGGATGTCCACAGAAAACTCAGGTGGTATGTTGACAGAACTAAATCTTTCAGATCTTTGTATCCATTGTTAATTTCTTGTGAAGGTAAGAAGAAGGGACATCCTGTGTCAAGACAGGCTATTTCATAATGCTTGTCAAAGGCTATTACCTTTTGTAGTACTTACTATAACAAGACTATTCCAGGAAGGGTCAAGGTCCACTGTGTCAGGGTCATAGCTTCATCTGTGGCTTTTTGGAAAGGGTTAGATTCTAGAAGTGTTCTCAAAGGAACTTGGCCTTCTTCACATACTTTTACAAAGCGCTATAAGTTTGATTTCTTCTCTAGTTGTAGATAGGGTTGCCACCTGGCTAAAACTAGACTTAAGCCACACTCTCTCTCCTCCCATAACCTCACCCATTCTCCACCCACTTTTGACCCATCCCATGACATCATCATTACATCACATGAGAGGAATGTCCTCTTTTTCAGATCGTGATGCCTTTTTTCTATAGATTTACAATGCTTTTAGTAAAAAAAAAAAAAAAAAAAAAAAGCATAGTAGATCCGCCATTTTAACAAACTCCAATAGTCTGTTTCTGTTTTTGAATCAGAATACTGGAGTTTGTACACTGTTTTCTGGACTAACAGACAATCAGTTGGATTTCTGATTAATCCAGAAAAAAAAAACAGATAGGTGGCAGCGCTAGTTCTAGATCAGGCCTTATAAGGACCATTCTCCAGGAGTTTCTGGACTCTTCTCCTTCCACATCCAAAATGTAGTAAGCCAGGGTAATCTACCCATATAGCAAAGGCTACTGTAGTAGGGATCAATATGATGAACATAGTACAGCTGTGTAAGTAAACTTATCATAGCAGTAGATGTTTGAATAATCACTATTGCACTATCCTCTCCTCCCAATAACAAATGCAGGAAAACTAGAAACATTTGTTAATAATATTCAGCCCCTTAATAAATATTTGAAAATACAGGCATCAGTGGCTATGTTATAACCATTCTGTGTCATTTTTCCACTTTCCATGTACAGTTCTTTAAGAAATTAAATAAAGCTGATGGATCAGACATGTATTATCTCCCACTAATTTTTAAACTAATTTTGTTCATCAATTTAGGAAATGTTCAGGAAGCAAACAACAACCACATTTATATTGTTAGTGAAACTTCAAGTAGTCTTTTCAAATGCTATAACAAAATTCAGGATTTCTCCTACTTTTATAACAGACTTATGAAACTTAAGTCATGATACAATATCCATTACAAAAACATTTTATCATACATATCATAATCTAATAAGCAATGATGTTAGTTTTTGTGAAATTCATCTTAAATGGGAAAATGATCTGTACATGCTTAATTCTGTTAAGATTTGAGCCTCAGTCTTAAGGTTTTCAAAAACTATTGAATACATGTTATAATGCCTTTAGGTTACTGATGGCCTTTCCTAATGTTTCAAATGTTTTCAATCTTTAATGAAAGGAGTTGTTCACATCTAGTAAAGCAATGTCCAACAAGCAGCTGGTGGCAAATCTCAATAAACAAGTTATTGTAGCATTAATAAGTTTAGTAAAATGGCCTCTCACAAATTTATTAATTCATTTAGAGTTGAAGTGTGACCTAAACAAACTAACAAAAATAACTATATTAGCTCATTTGACAACTGATTATTTTATTAATAAATTAGAAAACTATTAATATATGTTTCTTCACTCAGAAGGTATAGTGGAATTTGTTTTTGAAATATTTGTAGTTCAAAGATATAAATGTTGCATTTATATACTACAATGATGCTTTTATAGCTTTCAGTTTAATGATCCTCATTTGTTCTAAGAGTGTGTTTTCAGTGATATATTGGGTAGATAATGAATGAGTATGAAAGTAATTATGAATTTGTAGGATTTTTTAATTGAATTTGCAAATGAAATTTATGGCTATATTATTTTATACTTAATCATATAATACATTTTTTTAAATATATGCTTAATTCCAGTTAAACGGTTTTAGTGCCAGAATAATTATTTTGATCTCAGTAGTACATTCAGAAAGAATCACCTAAGTGATGTGACTTCTTGAATCTGAATCACTCAAGCAACTCATCTCAGCTCAAGGAAGTTATGAACAATAGATCATCTTCCATTGCAGATCATAGTCCTGTTCTGAGAAAATGGTTTCATGCTCAGAATTTTTGCAATAATTTAATATCCTGAAAGGTTGTGTTTTGAGTGAGATAACACAATAAGATGATTCCAGCAGTCAAGATACAGTTATATATGGCGTTGTCACAATAAAAGATGCAATAAGATTGCTTTGACTTCAGGGTCAACATTGCGTCTCAGACAGGAAGTATCTCTTCTGAGAGCATACACTATTTAAGACATAAGCTAAACATTGTGTTGGTGCATTGCTTTATTTTACTTTACTTTATTGTTTTGTTTAACTCATTCCTACATATAACACCTTTTTAATGTGTTTTTATTTGCAAACCACAGATCTTTATATAATTACTACATTGTTTGGAGGTGGAGTTCATAAGTGAGTGACTTGGCTACTGAAATAGTTAATATATGAAGGACTAGACGTGTAAAGCAAAACTACATGGTAATGATTCATCTTTGTTGCACTGCAGTTGAGATATTAACCATTATTTGTCACTTATGACTATTTTCATATTCCTATTCATATGTCATGACTGCATGGGCTTCATATCCCAAAGGGGAAAGACACTGAAAAGTAATGTTGGGAGATACCAAGTTACCTGGTTAAGCCCTTGTAGAACACAGTCTAGTGGAGATGTTAATATCTGTTTATTACTCATTATGAGCAAATATATTTCAGCATTTTTGTAAATACTGCCAGACCCAAGTGGGCAACCATTAGCTACTATCACCTTGATTCACAGACAGCACTGGGGAAAAACTCTTATTAAAAAATGAAATATAAATTGCACAATTTGAAAGGTAATACTATTCGCATGGTTAATTATGCAAAATAACAGCAGAAAAAAAACACAGGCATAGGAATAAAAAGGAACAATTTATTCCAATCTAACAATAAAACACATAAGCTTCCAGTTGCAGAACTTATTTATATATTTAAACTAGTACACAGAAAAGCCACAATGTTAGTTGTAGTCACATGACTCTTAGCAACTAATCAGCATTTGATCTGGAGGTCATACTTTCATGAGAACAGGAAAAGCAATCACATAATACAAAGCAGCCTACCATACTGTATTGTATAGTAAACATCACACAAAGACAGGAAGAAATACATTTAAGTACCAGACAAAAACATCAATTAAATGTAGTAATTTTATTACTTCAAATTATGTTAAAATGTAATAAACGTGTCACTTAAAACTGTATTTATGTACATGTGCATGTTTACATTTTAAACAGGTTTTAAGGTAGCACATGTATTTAAACCCGGATGTTTATCAACTCAAAGTAATATGTTCCAGCTATACCATGCATTTCAACAAGGTACTCAAGTCACCACCACCTGGATTTTCTTGAACCACTTCAAGTACTCTAAACATAAATTGATATTCAACATTTAATGAAATCTGATTAGCTAGGACATTTTGTAAGACTGTACATCTTGTATCTGATGAGTATTATGCTATCCTATCCTTTAAATGTTTAATCGAGTTGTTCACAATAGTATACTGTACATATGAAGCATGTTGCCAGATAAACTGTTGTCCCAGTATGACAAGTACATAGCAATTAATATTAAACAGTTTACTTGTGTGTGAATGTTTTTATTCAATAGTACCACTTACAGATTTACAAAAGGAACATTCATAACATATTTGGGTTCCGATTTTTGTGAGGAATTACCATTAACCACCTGTGCTTTGTCCTTAAAAAAGAGCTGCATTTTCACTCTTTGCTCTTTAATATGCAAAAGCATGTCTCTCAGTGATAAGATCAACCAGTATCATTATTATTGGTAAGAAGTTGATAGTTCCTGTGTAGTATATTAGCAATTTGCTCTAAACATCTATTATATGTTGCTAGATATAGTTAGTTTTACATTTCACCTTTGTTTGGCCTAGACAATACCATCACTTCTTGATAGGTTCCAAAAGATCTAGTCAGTATTCACACTAAAGACACTTTTGCAGAATGACATAAAATGTCATTAGTTAAGGCATATTTTCATTCAATAACTGCCTTTATACTATGTTATTAAATATATGTGTGGGATGCATACTTGTTGTGTGAAGGACACTGTTCTTACAAATATCTTTCTTAGAAAAAAAAAGTTAATATCTTGTTATTTGACTGTTTTATAGTAAAGTCTAAGAGATTAAAACCTTACTTGGGCTGCTCAAATTTAAACATTAAATAGTTGGCACTTTTGCCGATAGCATTCACAAAAGCTTTCAGGTTTTCTACAATAGCCTTCTAGATAAGAAGATGTCATCAATTAATTGTTAATAAAATAAAATATTAGTGAAATATGGAATGTGGTGATTATGGATATTATTTGCCTTCCAAACAGAGAATGTTATTTTAACATAAGTATTTGCAACAGGAGCACCCCTTATTTGTCCTGCATGTTGATGGTATATCACACTGTCAGATATAAAAACAATTGGCCAGAGTCACGATGGCTTGCACGGAGTGTACGAGTAGAGTAAGACTCCATGCAGCCATCATGGCCGACGAGCGATCCAGGAACAGCCTGTAGGGGCATGTAAGAGATCTCCTAAAACGTCTCCTACATGGACAGGGCTGGGATATGCAAATTACCTCACTTGCAGCCGAAAGGCATGCAAATGAGGTAAATTTGTGATCCAGGAAGCACAAACCTGTCTGAGTAGGAGCCATGTTAGTTGCAGAAATGTACTCATTTGACAACTGAGTACCGTTCTGCAAATAGCACAATGGAGCCTTGTCAGCTCCAAATAAAGGTTGCATATGGTTGAGGAAGCATGCCAATGGCCAAATATACGGCCATTGGAAATGTTCCCAGATGCAAAATTAAAATAAAAATACTTTTTTTTGGGGGCGATTTCCGATGTTTAAGCGTAGCGCAGCACAAACGGGGTGCGCTATAAAAATCATAAAATAAGAAAATAAAAGCCACAAACGTGGAACTTATGAAAATTGTTAAATTACAATGTAAGGGAATAGCAGGCGGAAGACAACATGGCCACCGAGTAGGGGTTGCTAAGGGGAGAAGCCCAGTCTAAGACATGTAACCAAGCATTAGTAGGCAATTCTATGTAAATGAGTGTTAGGATAGTGAATCACACTTTTACATAGCAAATGAGCACAGTCAGTGGAGTGTAGGAGTAGGATATGGGGAGTAACAGAGTAGGAGATAGGTGACATCACAAGGGGGGTATGTATGAAAGTAGTGAAGCTCATTGGAGCAGAGTGGCATGTGTTAGCCATCAGTTATACTTCATGGAAAGAAGTGTGTCAACAGGTAGGCCAGGGAAAGCCAAGAAATGGAAGGTGTATACTGTGGATAACACCAAAGTTTCTTGCTGAGCGGGTATGCACATGTGTGCATGCCTGTAAACTCGAGTAAGACAGAGTGCATGCATGGAAGTGTGAGTGCACGCGTTTAAGCTGGAGTAAGCATGTATAAGGCTGTTTAAAGACCTGTAAGTGCGTTTGCACTGGTGTGCGCACATTTTAACCCAAATAAGCAAGTATTAGTCCGTCTAAGCATGTGTGCGTGCGTGTGAGCTGCTGTGAGGGCGTTTGCGCTTGTATGCACGTCGCTCCCCCCTGAGGAAACAGAAAGGAAAAAGGAAGCACAACAAATAGTAAGAAGCTACCAGGGAATACTAGTAGAGCTAGCAGGTTCAAACAATCAGAATCAGGCAATTACACAGGCAGAACACTAGCCCAGCCCAGCACTTAAAACTCTGCAAACAACAGTGCAGTTTGTTTCTCTCAAGAGACACTGCAACACTGGAGTAAGCTACTAGAAGTGAAAACTGAAAAAGCTTCACTCAGACAAAAAATGCTAGGGGCTGCCATTGCTGTTATAAGGCGACATATGCAACATGCTGAGGGTGGTGACAATGCAAATGCTGCCGGACAACCCACAGTGAGGAGACGGAGAAGAGTGTACAGGCCCAGAGTCACCTACCAGGGGTTACATGAGCTGGAGATAGTGGAGCGCTATAGAGTGGACAGAGACCTCCTGCAGCAAAGTGTTGAGCTGTGCAGGCCATGCCTCACACACAGAACCAACAGAGGGGAACCCATCCCAGTGGAAACCAAGGTATGTGTTGGCCTAAGAATACTAGCAACAGGTACCTTCCAGAGACCAACTGGTGATATGATGGGGATATCACAGACATCAGCATCCAGGGTACTGCACCAGTTCCTGGATGCCATGTCAGCACATGTCGGTGATCATGTATATTTCCCCAATTCCTGTGAGGTATTGGCCAGCAATATGCGTCTCTTCCAGCAAATAGCAGAATACCCTGAGGTAGTGGGTGCAATAGACTGCACGCATATACGCATCAAAGCACCAGCTGGTGAGCGGGGTAGGGCCTACATTAACCGCAAGGGCTTCCCCTCCATCAACTGCCAGGTCATGTGTGATGCCCAGGGCATAATAATGAATGTGTGTGCTGGCTGCCCTGGAAGCTACCATGATTCCCATATCTGGCATCTGACGCAGCTGTACCAGACATTTGCCAATGGGGACATCCCACATGGTCACCTAGTGGGGGAAGCTGGCTATGCACTGGAGCTGTGGCTGATGACACCCATCAGAAACGCACACACACCTGAACAGGAACGCCATAATGAGGCACATGCACAAACACGAAATGTAATCGAGTGTGTGTTTGGGTTGCTCAAGTCACAGTTCCGGTGCCTGGACACATCTGGTGGAGCCTTGCAGTACTCACCAACTACATGTACCCAAATTGTCATGGTATGTGCCATGCTACATAATATGATTCTGCGAAAACAGCTGCAGCAGGACCAGCATAGGCCTGGGCCAAACAGCCCCCCACCATTGCCAAGGCAATCACATGCAGAGCGTGACTTGGAGGAGGAACAACCTGAGCCTGCCCCAGTAGGCAGAAGGAGGTGTGCCCAGTATGCCTTGGCCTTGGCAAAGAGGCAACGCATAGCACATACACTGGCTCAGTAGGAACCCTGGAAATTATACCTCTCTCTGACTCCCACATATAGTGAAAGGGATGCCTAAGTTGACACAACCTGCTTTCAAACATGTGCAGGGAGTGTAAAATGTGCATCCGACATAGGCAGCCCAGCAGCACCACCTGAGGCATGATTGCCATGTGTTAAGCAATGTAAGGTAGTGCTAAACAGCATTTACCACCATGTAGTATATGCAAACTTGATGACCTTGAGTATCATCCTACCCTCACCAAGCATGATGCCACAATATGAAGACAAGATGATCAATTACAACAATTGGCTTAAGTATTGGTGTCAGTGAAAGGGGATTCAATGCCTGTCAGCCTGGGATGACATGCTCGACAAGACATGATGCTTCGCTAGGGATGGCTTTCACCTGTCACCTGTGGCCTTTTGGATATTGCCAAAGGCTCTTGTCACCCCCATAGTGCCTTTTTTCATGTAAGGCTCAAAAGACAAACCCACCTCCATAGGTATCACAAGGGATAAGAAACTAGAAGTAATGCTACTCAATGCCAGAAGTCTAAACCGCAAGATGCACACACTCCAAACTCTCCTCAGCATGGAAAATGTTGATATCTGTGCAGTAACAGAAACTTGGTTCAAGGCTCCCAAGAGCACCCTAGCACTAACAGGTTACACCTCATACCATGCTTTACAGGCACAAAGCATGGAACAAACTACAAAAGGAGGGTGAGTATCAATATTTGTCAAAGACACCCACACACCCAGGTTGGTGGCACAGCATGAAGCATCAGAGACTATCCATGTGCAACTAACAGTGGGTAAAACTGCCTTCCAGTTCATAGCCTGCTACAGACCACCCTCCTAAACCCAGGAACCACACTTGACCAACTGAAGAACACATGAAAATATGAAGGTCTCCACAAACACCATTATATTGGGTGACTTCAACTACCCAAACATAGACTGGGAGCATTACCCTAGTTCCAACACCCTAGCCCAAAGTTTCCTAGAATTTATTAACTCAAATGCTATGGAACAACTTACTACCACTCCCACAAGAGGGGAAAACATACTGGACCTGATCTTCACCAACATGGGGACTCTATGCCCAAAACCAGAAATGTATCCCTCACTGGTAAGATCAGACCATAGAGTAATCTCACTGGATATTCACATCCTGACCCCAGCCCATGGCCAGAAAACCACAGTGAAAGTTTTCACTAAAGCAAATGTCACACTCCTCCAAACTGAGCTGGAATCCTTCACAGCCCCTGTGCCTGTGGAAAATATGTCCCAGACCTCAGAACCCTTTATAAACGCATTCTATGAACACCTTCAGGAATGCATGGATCATACAATCCCAAATAAAACCAAGACCCAATCCTCCAAAGGCAGGCATCCTGTCTGGTGGACCCCAACCATAAACAAACCATACAATACAAGGAGGAAGCTACTATATGATAGAGCAAAATCCCAAAAAGGGAAGGCATCTCTGATCAGTATTATTAAAAAACTACGGCCACACATAAAATTGTCTAAGGCCATCTTTGAGATAAAAATTGTACAGGACACTAAGGATAATCACACGGCTTTCTTTAGTTATGGTAGGAACCTGGGTGGGAATTCCCAGATATGCTCAGAATTAGTCCAAAATGACAAACAATACACCAAATCCACAGACATTGCCAACATCTGAGCTGACAGGTTCAGTGCAAACTTCTCCCCCCTCCCCACCAAAAGGGCAAATATCTATCCCAGCAGAGTGCTGGCCCCCTGACATCTCAGATACTCAGATAACAGCCAGCCTCTCCAAAGCAAAACACCCAGCATCAATGGGACCAGACAGTGTCCTGGGCTGTGTCCAACATGAACCCCAAGAAGAATTGAACACAAACATAAAACCACTGTTCAATCTCAGCCTTACCACAGGATGTGTACCCAAAGAGCAGTGTACAGCAACAGTGGTCCCTCTCCACAAAGGTGGTGCCTTAATGGATACTGCAAACCATCACCCCAGAAGCCTGACTAGCTTGGTCTGCAAAGCTATGGAAAGGATCATCATGGACCTCAGAAACAAAGATATCGGGGAACTACAGACACTGGATCCTACCCAGTTTGGCTTTGTTAAGGGCAGATCCTGCCTCTTAAACCTGGTTGAGTCATTTGAAACAGTCACCAAGGCCATTGATGAGGGGAAGGTGGTCCACACAGCCTACCTGGACCTCGCAAAAGCCTTCCATACAATACCCCACTTGGTCATTATAGATAAGCTCACCAACTTCAATATAAACCCCTATGTCACTAGATGGGTTGCAAACTGGCTCAAGGACAGAACCCACATGGTCAGAAATGCTGGAGCCATGTCAGACCCCAAACCAGCTACAAGTGGCATCCCACAAGGCTCAGTCCTGGGACCTCCCTTGTTTGATATATATTTCTCGGAGGTACAAGCCAACACAGAAGGACTGTGGCTGAACAAGTTTGCAGATGACTGCAAACTGGGCACCATAATCGACCCTCCAGCTGACACAAGCATCCTACAAAAGGGCCTCATAGAAACAGACAACTGGTGCCAGAGACATGCCCTCAAGCTAAACGCAAAAAAGTGTATAGTCATCCCCTTTGGCAAAAACTAAGTGCCCACAAATTACCACATAGGTGGTAACCTATTAAGTATGGAAGAAGTGATAAGGAACCTGGGGACCCAAGTTGATAGCAATCACGTGGCCAAAGTGTTCAGAAAAACATTTCATATAGCCCACCTAATCATGAAGGTATTCACATCTAGATCATGGGAGGTCATTGTGCCTCTTTACTCATCCCTCATCAGGCCCATAATTGAGCACAATGCCCCTTGTGGGATGTACCTTATCAGACACCTGCAGCAGCTGGAAAGACCACAAAAGTACCTCACCAGGAGGATAAAAGGGCTCAAACAGATGCCATTTGCTGCCCGGTTAAAGAAACTGCAGCTCCACTCAGTGGCATACCACCAGCCCAGAGGCAGTCTGTGCCTGATGTATAAAGCCATGTCCAACCTGGAATCAATGGACATGCTGCACCTCGGAAAATCCGAATCCCATCAAGCTATGCGCTCAAGAGACCTGAACTTCAGGACTGAAATAAATAGGACATGCTGGAGTGACAGATTCATAACCCAGAGGCTCCCTCCACTCTTGAGTAAACTCCCACTCCAGGCTAGCCAGAGTCCCTCATTGACTCTCTTCAAGAAGAATCTTGATGAGTGGATGGGAGATTGTAGGTTTACCCTGGGTATCACTTCTATGTCACTGTTAGACAGAGGCACAGTATACTAACCTTAAAAAATGTCATGGCAAACTCCACTTAAAATGTGTGTTGAAAGCCAAACACACTCTGGCTAGGATTATAAATGCCCTAGGGCAGATAGCCTAGTATGAACCTATGAACAGAATCACACACACCAACTAATACAACTGTGGTCAGTGTTTGGCAATGTCCACCCAAGTTGGTGAATGCACAGCAATGTTGGACAAGCCTGGTTTAAGTAGGCCATAGCTGAACAAAATGCAACATGCTCATAGTTGCCCAACTGGCCCTTAACCAGTCTGGTCTGCTCAGTATGAACATTTAAAGCAGCGATGGGACTCAAACCCATGATACTGTGCAGCATAGTGAAAGTACTGAACCACTACACCATGACAGTAGTGCAGTATTCAGCCAGTATGAAAGACTGTTGACAAGTCTTTGCAAACTATCCCATGGAAACCCTGCAGGCACAGCATAATCCCTGTTGAGTTATGACACAAAGGAGTCTGGCAGTGAGAACACAACATGACTTCCAGCACACACAGTATAAATGTCAATATTGGTCATGTTCACACACAACTACAAATGTAGTGGACTTCAGATCACAACATATGGAAAGGTCACACTGGGCATGCTCACACACTTAGGCCATGTCTGAGTATAGCAGTCGTCCACACGTATCTGGTAGTTGTATGTGTTAAAAACACACGAACACAGTTGAGTAAAAAGCAGAACACCTTTATCCAACACAAAGCTTTCGGGACAACTCCCTTTTTCAATGATTAACACAAGGTGCAGTTACATTCACATTTAAATACACCCACCACACATCACATGACCTGCAGCCAAGGTCATATGATCAACTACATCAGTATTTAATATATCTACTAGCATTTTTACTAAATAATATAAAATTCAAACTTTTATATATATACACATATAAATATACACCTATTCTTATATATAAAAAAAGTATAATATATCTCAACACTCAGAAATTCATCCACTCAACACTCACATCTTACTTAATGTGCATAAAATTATAAAAATAGTTATTTATTCAGTACTATAAAATTCTTACAGCAATCTTAAAAACATGACCAAATCCATGTTACCTAAACATTAATCATTTCAAACAATTGTGCTGCAACTTTACTAAAATTGGTTTTATTGACACGGCTGCATTTAAACCAGGTTCAGTGTCTGCTGACAATCGCACTATCCACTCATATTCCCTTACTTCTAATTGATTGCATATGTCACCCCCTCTTAAAGTTTTAAACAACATGTCTATAACCCTAAATTTAAACATATGTCCAATACCACTTTCTTTTATATGTTTATATAAAGCATTTGTCTCACATTGCCTCCTAATGCTGGACTTGTGTTCAATTATACGATCCCTCAACCTTCTCGTTGTCATCCCCACATAAAAAGATGAACATGCTACACAAGTTGCTATGTATACAACATAGCAAGAGGCACATGTTGCCAGTCCATTAAAGTTGTAACATTTATTAGTAACAGGATGTTGAAATGTACTGTTATTTAATAAACTACCATCTTGGGTTGGCATTATATCAATGCAACAACTACAATTGTAGCAACATATAGTGCCTCTAGTTCTTCCTTCAGGTTGTAAGGTGGAAGGATGTGAAAAATCCTTATAACATAAGAATGACTTCAAAGACCTTTTATTCCTATAAGCAAATGAGGGTGTAATTCCTACAACTGCTCTTACGTCATCCTGTGCTAGGAGTACTTTCCAGTATTTATTTATAACTCTTCTAACTATATGTGTTTTCATATTATATGACGTTATGAACCTTAGTTTACCATCATCTCTCATTCTCTCCAACTCATTGCTAACACTATTATCAGGAAGACATATAGGTTTGTAGGATGTCGTTCTATTATTCTTAACTAAATCTCTCATACTATCTACTAACTTCTGTGGGTACCCACTAGCTATAAAGTCACCACATGTCTCATCTAATTGTTTTACAAAATTCTCTTCAGTATTATTAAGTCTACTAATTCTTATCAACTGGGCCTTCACTATGCCCTTGAAAACATGGGGGGCATGCATACTTGATGCTTCTAGATAGCGCCCAGATGAAACCTCTTTTTTATACACAGTGGTAACAAATTTGTTATCATTCATTTTCAAATTTGTATCCAGAAAATTCACACTACTTTGTGAACATTCCATTTTGAAATTCAAAAAGGATGTTGTGTTATTTATATAGGCATTAAAGTTTAACAAATCCATATGGGTACCTTTCCAAATAAGGAAGCAGTCGTCCACAAACCTTTGATAAAATTGGACCCCATCATTTATAAAGCCACTATCATTAAACAAATATGTCCTTTCCCACTGGTATAGGACTATGTTAGCAAACGTGTTAGCTATGGGAGTACCCATAGCCACACCTGTTAGTTGCACATAATGTTGTTCATTAAAAATAAATACATTATTCCTCAGCACTACATCTAATAACATACAGATATTATCAGAATGTCTAGATGTAAAGCCTGAGTGCTGTGTAAGGAAGTCACGTACAGACTCTACACCATAATCAATGGGAATGACAGTAAACAAAGAGGCTATATCCAGCACAGCCATATACATATTCCCATTTTCCCAGAGTGTATCTTTCATATCAACTTGCCATCTGTTTAGTTTCATTAAGAAATCTGTTGTATCTTTAATAACAGTAGTGCAAATAGATAACAGGGGTTGCAGTTGCCTTTGCAAATACAAAGAGATAGGCTCCGTGACCCATCCTTTGCCGAAACAATTGGTCTCATTGGTGGATCCTCCTTGTTTTATGCACCTTGGGAATCCCATATAATTGTGGTATTATGGGACTAGTCACAGTAAAAAAATGGAATAAATCCAATGTAATATCACCTGCTAACTGTATGTCGTATATACACATGTTAACATAGGATACATATTTCTTAACATCTAGACTAGAAATAAGTTTAAAGGCTGTCTCATCCCCAAGCAAAAGTAGGACAGATTCTATATACTTGGTTCTATCCATAATCACCACAGAGCCCCCCTTGTCTGCTTGCTTTATGATTATGCTAGGTTCGTTCCTTAATTCTTTAAGAGATATATGCTCTGTATACGTAAGGTTAAAAATACTATTGCCTCTTGATTTCATATCATATGTATTTCTAAGTTCCGACTCACACAAGTCATGAAAGGCTACTAATATTGGTATGGTATTTGGAATGAAAGTGCTACGCCTTTTACAACCCTTTTCATTTACTACTTCATTACCAAAAATGAGTTTTAAGGATACACTCCTCACAAACATTTTTAAATCCGTTAGTACATTTACAATGTCATCAGGACTTGTAGGAATAAATCCCATACCTCTACGAAGTACTGAGCAATGTCCACTCTCAATGCTAAAAGATGATAGATTCAAAACATCTGCCTTTACTTTCTGGCTATTTTCAGTTGTTTTGGGGAAATAGATAATTTCCGTTTGTTATCTATTGTCGCCACTTCTTTCACCGCCAGCCTACCCCTCGAGGCAGATCTGGATGCTGCCCTCTGCTCGACAACTCTTTCTGGCTGTTGTAACTGAAATGGTTTATTAAAAAAATTATGTATAGGTTGTGTAGTCCTTTTGGTCGTATTTAGCGGCTCTTCCGTTGATCTAGATGCCAAGAGAGATCCACATGGTAAACGCACACTTTCTGCTTCGCTACTAGCACCATGAGGTGCTTCAGCTACTGTCGTCATCTTCACGCTGCTCGCATGATGCTGTGACGACAGTGGGGGCGTGTTCACATGCTCCGTTGGTATGCTTGCAGTTTCAAAGACATCCAGTGTGTCTAGGGACAAAGCAACTCTTTTTACTGATTCCGATGTGGACTTACTATGCATTTTAAAGTTTGTTTTCTTTATCTCTCCAGCCCTGTCAGTCCTGGGCCAAGAGAATATATTGCCAGTTTGAAAATCGCCAATATCTCTGAGGAGCTTGCGTTTCTTGGTCGCTTCAAGTCTATTATCTAACGCTGATAGTCTATCCATCATAGCTTGATGAATGGATAGACCTTCCTTCCAGCATGGCATATTAAACAAATTATCCTCCATTTCTATTATTTCCTTTTTAAGACCATTTCTATGTCCAAGAAAAAATCATTCATTAACGCCATATAGTCATGGCTTAATTTGAGATTCAGACATTGCCATTTTTTCAGTAAATCAGGGTAGGTGTTCCCATAAGAGGGCATCTTTAGAATTCTTAAGCCTCTAGGCACAATCCCTTTCTCCATATATGCTGCAAAGCTATAACGTTGCCACTGCATACGCTTATACGCCCCCATTTTCCTTTCAAGACTGTAAAGTAAATGTTCAAACTCCTGAATATTCACCACCGGTGTATTAGGTTCATTTTCATGTATAGGTAATGTCTCAGTAGTAACATGCAGTAGGGGGTTTACTTCCCTTTCAAACCACCTTTTTAAGCGATTCGAAGTATCCATTAGGCTGCAAGAACAGGCTTGATGTAACCCAACTATTCAGCACAGGTACACAAACGTAGTTATTATTGATGAATTGCTGACAGAAATACTGAAGATCAAAAACACACGAACACAGTTGAGTAAAAGCAGAACACCTTTATCCAACACAAAGCTTTGGACAACTCCCTTTTCAATGATTAACACAAGGTGCAGTTACATTCACATTTAAATACAACCACCACACATCACATGACCTGCAGCCAAGGTCATATGATCAACTACATCAGTATTTAATATATCTACTAGCATTTTTACTAAATAATATAAAATTCAAACTTTTATATATATACACATATAAATATACACCTATTCTTATATATAAAAAGTATAATATATCTCAACACTCAGAAATTCATCCACTCAACACTCACATCTTACTTAATGTGCATAAAATTATAAAATAGTTATTTATTCAGTACTATAAAATTCTTACAGCAATCTTAAAAACATGACCAAATCCATGTTACCTAAACATTAATCATTTCAAACAATTGTGCTGCAACTTTACTAAAATTGGTTTTATTGACACGGCTGCATTTAAACCAGGTTCAGTGTCTGCTGACAATCGCACTATCCACTCATATTCCCTTACTTCTAATTGATTGCATATGTCACCCCCTCTTAAAGTTTTAAACAACATGTCTATAACCCTAAATTTAAACATATGTCCAATACCACTTTCTTTTATATGTTTATATAAAGCATTTGTCTCACATTGCCTCCTAATGCTGGACTTGTGTTCAATTATACGATCCCTCAACCTTCTCGTTGTCATCCCCACATAAAAGATGAACATGCTACACAAGTTGCTATGTATACAACATAGCAAGAGGCACATGTTGCCAGTCCATTAAAGTTGTAACGTTTATTAGTAACAGGATGTTGAAATGTACTGTTATTTAATAAACTACCATCTTGGGTTGGCATTATATCAATGCAACAACTACAATTGTAGCAACATATAGTGCCTCTAGTTCTTCCTTCAGGTTGTAAGGTGGAAGGATGTGAAAAATCCTTATAACATAAGAATGACTTCAAAGACCTTTTATTCCTATAAGCAAATGAGGGTGTAATTCCTACAACTGCTCTTACGTCATCCTGTGCTAGAGTACTTTCCAGTATTTATTTATAACTCTTCTAACTATATGTGTTTTCATATTATATGACGTTATGAACCTTAGTTTACCATCATCTCTCATTCTCTCCAACTCATTGCTAACACTATTATCAGGAAGACATATAGGTTTGTAGGATGTCGTTCTATTATTCTTAACTAAATCTCTCATACTATCTACTAACTTCTGTGGGTACCCACTAGCTATAAAGTCACCACATGTCTCATCTAATTGTTTTACAAAATTCTCTTCAGTATTATTAAGTCTACTAATTCTTATCAACTGGGCCTTCACTATGTCCTTGAAAACATGGGGGGCATGCATACTTGATGCTTCTAGATAGCGCCCAGATGAAACCTCTTTTTTATACACAGTGGTAACAAATTTGTTATCATTCATTTTCAAATTTGTATCCAGAAAATTCACACTACTTTGTGAACATTCCATTTTGAAATTCAAAAAGGATGTTGTGTTATTTATATAGGCATTAAAGTTTAACAAATCCATATGGGTACCTTTCCAAATAAGGAAGCAGTCGTCCACAAACCTTTGATAAAATTGGACCCCATCATTTATAAAGCCACTATCATTAAACAAATATGTCCTTTCCCACTGGTATAGGACTATGTTAGCAAACGTGTTAGCTATGGGAGTACCCATAGCCACACCTGTATGCTGGAAGGAAGGTCTATCCATTCATCAAGCTATGATGGATAGACTATCAGCGTTAGATAATAGACTTGAAGCGACCAAGAAATGCAAGCTCCTCAGAGATATTGGCGATTTTCAAACTGGCAATATATTCTCTTGGCCCAGGACTGACAGGGCTGGAGAGATAAAGAAAACAAACTTTAAAACGCATAGTAAGTCCACATCGGAATCAGTAAAAAGAGTTGCTTTGTCCCTAGACACACTGGATGTCTTTGAAACTGCAAGCATACCAACGGAGCATGTGAACACGCCCCCACTGTCGTCACAGCATCATGCGAGCAGCGTGAAGATGACGACAGTAGCTGAAGCACCTCATGGTGCTAGTAGCGAAGCAGAAAGTGTGCGTTTACCATGTGGATCTCTCTTGGCATCTAGATCAACGGAAGAGCCGCTAAATACGACCAAAAGGACTACACAACCTATACATAATTTTTTTAATAAACCATTTCAGTTACAACAGCCAGAAAGAGTTGTCGAGCAGAGGGCAGCATTCAGATCTACCTCGAGGGGTAGGCTGGCGGTGAAAGAAGTGGCGACAATAGATAACAAACGGAAATTATCTATTTCCCCAAAACAACTGAAAATAGCCAGAAAGTAAAGGCAGATGTTTTGAATCTATCATCTTTTAGCATTGAGAGTGGACATTGCTCAGTACTTCGTAGAGGTATGGGATTTATTCCTACAAGTCCTGATGACATTGTAAATGTACTAACGGATTTAAAAATGTTTGTGAGGAGTGTATCCTTAAAACTCATTTTTGGTAATGAAGTAGTAAATGAAAAGGGTTGTAAAAGGCGTAGCACTTTCATTCCAAATACCATACCAATATTAGTAGCCTTTCATGACTTGTGTGAGTCGGAACTTAGAAATACATATGATATGAAATCAAGAGGCAATAGTATTTTTAACCTTACGTATACAGAGCATATATCTCTTAAAGAATTAAGGAACGAACCTAGCATAATCATAAAGCAAGCAGACAAGGGGGGCTCTGTGGTGATTATGGATAGAACCAAGTATATAGAATCTGTCCTACTTTTGCTTGGGGATGAGACAGCCTTTAAACTTATTTCTAGTCTAGATGTTAAGAAATATGTATCCTATGTTAACATGTGTATATACGACATACAGTTAGCAGGTGATATTACATTGGATTTATTCCATTTTTTTACTGTGACTAGTCCCATAATACCACAATTATATGGGATTCCCAAGGTGCATAAAAACAAGGAGGATCCACCAATGAGACCAATTGTTTCGGGCAAAGGATGGGTCACGGAGCCTATCTCTTTGTATTTGCAAAGGCAACTGCAACCCCTGTTATCTATTTGCACTACTGTTATTAAAGATACAACAGATTTCTTAATGAAACTAAACAGATGGCAAGTTGATATGAAAGATACACTCTGGGAAAATGGGAATATGTATATGGCTGTGCTGGATATAGCCTCTTTGTTTACTGTCATTCCCATTGATTATGGTGTAGAGTCTGTACGTGACTTCCTTACACAGCACTCAGGCTTTACATCTAGACATTCTGATAATATCTGTATGTTATTAGATGTAGTGCTGAGGAATAATGTATTTATTTTTAATGAACAACATTATGTGCAACTAACAGGTGTGGCTATGGGTACTCCCATAGCTAACACGTTTGCTAACATAGTCCTATACCAGTGGGAAAGGACATATTTGTTTAATGATAGTGGCTTTATAAATGATGGGGTCCAATTTTATCAAAGGTGTGTGGACGACTGCTTCCTTATTTGGAAAGGTACCCATATGGATTTGTTAAACTTTAATGCCTATATAAATAACACAACATCCTTTTTGAATTTCAAAATGGAATGTTCACAAAGTAGTGTGAATTTTCTGGATACAAATTTGAAAATGAATGATAACAAATTTGTTACCACTGTGTATAAAAAAGAGGTTTCATCTGGGCGCTATCTAGAAGCATCAAGTATGCATGCCCCCCATGTTTTCAAGGGCATAGTGAAGGCCCAGTTGATAAGAATTAGTAGACTTAATAATACTGAAGAGAATTTTGTAAAACAATTAGATGAGACATGTGGTGACTTTATAGCTAGTGGGTACCCACAGAAGTTAGTAGATAGTATGAGAGATTTAGTTAAGAATAATAGAACGACATCCTACAAACCTATATGTCTTCCTGATAATAGTGTTAGCAATGAGTTGGAGAGAATGAGAGATGATGGTAAACTAAGGTTCATAACGTCATATAATATGAAAACACATATAGTTAGAAGAGTTATAAATAAATACTGGAAAGTACTCCTAGCACAGGATGACGTAAGAGCAGTTGTAGGAATTACACCCTCATTTGCTTATAGGAATAAAAGGTCTTTGAAGTCATTCTTATGTTATAAGGATTTTTCACATCCTTCCACCTTACAACCTGAAGGAAGAACTAGAGGCACTATATGTTGCTACAATTGTAGTTGTTGCATTGATATAATGCCAACCCAAGATGGTAGTTTATTAAATAACAGTACATTTCAACATCCTGTTACTAATAAACGTTACAACTTTAATGGACTGGCAACATGTGCCTCTTGCTATGTTGTATACATAGCAACTTGTAGC
Organism: Protopterus annectens; assembly: GCF_019279795.1. NCBI lineage: Eukaryota > Metazoa > Chordata > Ceratodontiformes > Protopteridae > Protopterus > Protopterus annectens. Next base: position 462,830,579 of record NC_056739.1, read on the forward strand.
ATGTTCATCTTTTTATGTGGGGATGACAACGAGAAGGTTGAGGGATCGTATAATTGAACACAAGTCCAGCATTAGGAGGCAATGTGAGACAAATGCTTTATATAAACATATAAAAGAAAGTGGTATTGGACATATGTTTAAATTTAGGGTTATAGACATGTTGTTTAAAACTTTAAGAGGGGGTGACATATGCAATCAATTAGAAGTAAGGGAATATGAGTGGATAGTGCGATTGTCAGCAGACACTGAACCTGGTTTAAATGCAGCCGTGTCAATAAAACCAATTTTAGTAAAGTTGCAGCACAATTGTTTGAAATGATTAATGTTTAGGTAACTTGGATTTGGTCAGTTTTTAAGATTGTTGTAAGAATTTTATAGTACTAAATAAATAACTATTTTTATAATTTTATGCACATTAAGTAAGATGTGAGTGTTGAGTGGATGAATTTCTGAGTGTTGAGATATATTATACTTTTTTTATATATAAGAATAGGTGTATATTTATATGTGTATATATATAAAAGTTTGAATTTTATATTATTTAGTAAAAATGCTAGTAGATATATTAAATACTGATGTAGTTGATCATATGACCTTGGCTGCAGGTCATGTGATGTGTGGTGGGTGTATTTAAATGTGAATGTAACTGCACCTTGTGTTAATCATTGAAAAAGGGAGTTGTCCCGAAAGCTTTGTGTTGGATAAAGGTGTTCTGCTTTTTACTCAACTGTGTTCGTGTGTTTTTGATCTTCAGTATTTCTGTCAGCAATTCATCAATAATAACTACAGTTGTATGTGTTAAGCCAGGAACCTCCCACGATCCAGCAATCCACCCTGTGCACACAGTTAAATGACAACAGACACATATATTAATATACTAGAACCCTGTCATGATCAAACATGTTACGCAGATACACAAGTTGTTCATAGAAACTGGGAAAGCTATGGCAATAAAGACCTGCAAACAGTATCAGAAACAAATATTGTGCATCCTGAACATAAACATAGGTGCAGAGGTCGATACTAGGCTGTCTGCCCTAGGGAATTCATAAGCCTAGGCAGAGTGTATTTGGCATCCACCTCCCCAGTAGAGTAGCCTACTGTGCCTCTGTAAAGTAGGTCACAGAAGGCACCCTTTAAGGCTAGTTTGCTGTGCCTCTGTCAAGCAGGGACACAGTGGAGATCCCAGGGGTGAATTTGCAAGTTCCCATCCATGCGGCTGGATTTTGTGGAAGAGGGTTGGCGAGGGGCTATGTCTAACTGTAATTGGGATTCAATTCCAGAGTGAGGGGAGCCTCTGGGTAATGAATCTGTCCCTGCAGCATGGCCCATTTAGTTTTCTGCTGAGGTTTAAGTCCCTGGAGTGTGTAGCTCTAAGGGTCTTGTATGTTATGAGGTGGAGCATGTCCATTACTTCTGGGTTTGACATGGCTGTGTAAGTCAGGCATAGATTACCTCTGAGTAGGCATTAAGCAACTGAGTAGAGCTGGAGATCCTTTAGTTGAGCTGCATAGGACATCTGTGTGTAGCCCATGATCCTCTTGGGGAGGTACTGTTGTGGTCACTGTAGTTGCTGCAGGTGTTGGGTAAGGTACACCCCAAAAGGGGCATTGTAGTCAAACATGGGCCTGATGAGTGACTAGTAGAGGGCCACAATGACCTCCCATGATCTACATGCAAACCCCCATGTGATAAGGAGGGCTATATAAAGGTCTTTGCAATGACTCTGTCAATGTGATTAGCAAAGGAGAGGTTACGATCTATGTTGGTTCCCAAATCTGTAAATACATCTTCTGTACTTAATGGATTACCACTTATGTGGTAATTTGTGTGCACCTTGTTTTCTCCAAAGGGAATGACTATGCATGTCTTAGCATTTAGCATGAGGCCATGGCTCTGACAACAAGCATCCATCTCTGTGAGACCCTTATGGAGGAAGCATGTGTCAGCTGCAGTGTTGCTTATGGCCCCCAGATAGCAGTCATCTGTGACGTTTGTTAGACATAATCCCCCCGTGTTAGTCTGAACCTCAGAGAAGTACATACCGAACAGGACAGGTCCCACAACTGAGCCCAGTGAGACACCAGTTGTAACTGGTCTGGAACTGGACATGGCACCTGCAATTCTGACCATGTGGGTTCCATCCCTGAGGCATATAGCAACACATCTAGTGATATAGGGGTTGATATTTAAGCTGGTAAGTATATGTATGGTGCCTGAGTGGGGTATTGTGTTGCAGGCTTCTGCAAGGTACAGGTAGACTGTGTGAACTACCTTGCCCTCATCTATGGCTTTAGTAACCATTTCAAAGATATGAACTGTGTGTAAGAGGCAAGATCTGCCCTTAACAAAGCCGAATTGTGTATGATCCACTGTCTGGAGGCTCACAATGTTTTTGATTATGACTTCCATGATAATACGCTCCATAGCTGTTTCTACCACACTAGTCAGGCTTATGGGGTGATAGTTCCTGTGGTCCGTTGTGGCACCACCTTTGTGGAGTGGGAGCACTGTATGTGTATGCCATTCTCAGGGTACATATCCTGTAGTAAGGCTAAGTTGGAATAGTGACTTAATGTGAGTGTTCAGTTCTACTCAGAGCTCATGTAGGACACAGCCTGGGACACCGTCCAGTCTCATACATATGCTGTGTTATTTGCTGTGGAGAGGGCACCTTTCACCTGTGGATCTGTGATGTCAGGGAGGTTACACTCATTTGGGATGGGCATCTGTACCCTTGGGGGGTAAGGGGGGGGACGTTTATGCAGACTCTGTCTGCCAGGGTGTAGGCTATGTCCGTAGGTTTGGCATATTTTGTGCTGTTATGCAACAATTCAGAGCATATCTGGGCGTTTCCACACATATTCCTGACATAACTAAAGAAGGCCTTGTGATTATCTGTAGTGTCTGGTCAATTTCACTGTCAAAACTTGCAAGTGATGATTATATAAAGGATTGAAGTGTGTTGCCAATACTGTTCAGAGATGTCCTCCCTCTGTGGGATAATGCTCTGTTATGTAGTAGCTTCCTCCTTCTGTTGTACAGTTTATATATGGCCGGGGTCAACCAAACAGGTCTCCTGTTTTGGAGGAGTCATGGTTTTATTTGGGATAGCATGATCAATGCATACCTGCAGGTGCTCATAGAATGCGTTTGTAAAGGATTCTGCAGATTGGGCTGTATTATCCTCCAGCACGGGGCCTTTGAAGTATTCCACCCCAGTCTTCACAAGTGCAAAGTCTGCTTTTGAGAAATTCTTTACAGTGATTTCCTTGGCTGGGTGTGGGGACGGGATATGGATGTCCAGGGAAAGTTGTTTATGGTCTGATCTTAGCAATGAGGGTTCTACCTCTGGTGTGGAACATAGAGTCCCCATGTTGGTGATGATCAGGTCCAATATGTATTCCCCCTTGTGGCTGTGGTGACTGGTTGTGCCATAGCACATGGATTCACAAATTGTAGTGGCTGTAGGGTGATGTTGTTGAGGCCTGAGTAGTATCCCCAGTCAATATTCGTGTACCTGAAGTCAACCACTATAATGGTGTGTGTGAAGACCTTCATATCCTACACTGTTCCCAGGAAAGCTGAGTGCAGTTCCTGGGTATGGGGGGGGGGTGGTGGTGGTCTGAACTACACACCAAACCAAAAGGCAGTTTTGCACAATGGTAGTTGTATATGTATGGCCTGTCATGCTTAGTGCAGTGGTACCAACCCAGAGGTGTGTGTATCTGTGATGTATATGGATACACCCCCTAGTTATGTTGTGTGTTACAAGTCCTGTGGTCACAAAGCATGGTATAGAACATAACCTGGCAGTGCCAGTGTGCATATGTGACCCTGAACTAGGCATCTGTTAATGCACAGATATTGTTATCCCCCATACTGAGGGATAGTAAAAGATGTACATTCCTCTTTGGAAAGACTGATGATGTCAGCACCCTATAAATACAGCAGGAGAAGGGAAATCATCCAATAATGTGAATAGCGCACTGCGCTAATGCATACCTCTCAGGTATCATAACATAATTAGGTAGGGGTTTGAATCCTGCAAACATTGTGTGTGTGTGGGGGGGGCAGTGGGGTGTGTATGTATGCAATTCTCTGTGGAAGGAATGGCCTTTTTGAAGACTGGGATAACACACTAAAAGATGTACATTCCTCTTTGGAAAGACTGATGATGTCAGCACCCAATAAATACAGCAGGAGAAGAGAAATCATCCAGTAATGTGAATAGCACACTGCGCTAATGCTTTTCTTTCAAGTATCATAACATAGTTAGGTAGGGGTTTGAATCCTACAAATGCCATGTGTGTGTTTATCACACAGTTTGTCAATGTGTTGTGTGTTTTACTTTTATTATTGTATGACATATTATTATAACAGTAATTTCATTGTACACATCAGGTATGTGTGTACCACATACAGATATGTACCTGTGACCTTTAATAGTTCCTATGTGTGAAGCCTGCCTCATATGAATACAGTTGTGCCGCAGCTTCCCAGACCTTAGGCCATACATGTATGTTGGTGACAATGCAGGCTACTGCAGTGATCTGTGTCCTAGGCCAACTATGTGACACACACTCATGAAAGCTTTGATAGATTAATGTGGGTGAGGGTTCATGTCTGGAGTATATGTCAGACATGTTAAAACACAGCAAAGTCTGTGAGTGATGGACATCCAGTGTAGGTGTATGGCAACTGTTGCCGATATGCATACAGACACCTTCTTGCTTAGGTGATACACCGAGGGACTGCAGAATATCTTTGGAAATGTGAATATCACAGGATAGACAAGATAACACTTGTCCACATGTACACACCATTACCCGTTCTACATGATGTGTGCTACCACCTACATGGTACTGTTGGAATACTATGTTAAGTACATGCCGATGACAATGCAACAGTTGCGTTACAGCAATACAGCATGGCTTGGACAACAGGTATCTGCTTGTATGATACCCTTGTGGTGGTTACGTGTGTCATGTGTAGAATGCATTGTAGGCCACTGTATGCATTTGCAGTCGTGGATGTACATATCCGTAGTGTGTTGGCATGTACATGAGACTGCTATATGCCAAAGACTATTGTTCCCAGGGATGTGTGGGGCTCAGTAAGAATGGCTACTGGTATAGTGTAGTACTGCAGGGATATCACTGACACCGGGTTCCTACATCTGTGTATCAGTTGAGGAGACACCATGTGATGACCACTGAATGTCAGGCTATGTAGGCTGTGTATACTACCAGAATGCAGACCATTGACATTTGGAAACTGTATCACCCACAGCATACTGTCAAACCATGTCATGTTCCATGCTAACCATGTTCACAAATGTACACCTGCAACTCTGTGCTGCAAACATCACACATATACTGTCCACACCCCAACACATGCAGGCACAGGTACACACAACAGCCATGTGGCACATGTGCAGACAGTACACTTTGGGAATTAACACTGGTGTATACAAAACTACAATGACAATCATAGTGTTAATGCATCATGCATGCTCGGATATACCCACAATGACATCATTACACTGTACTGTTAACAACATGATAATATTACTACAGTGCTATGTAGTCACCCTGTGCATCAGCACCATGCTATCCTGTTTCTGCATCAGTGTTACAGATGGCAGGAGGTGGCACAGTTTCATCATATGCACAGGGTGTGTACTTGGTTTGCCAGAGTCTGCCATTGACACATCCAATCGACATGTATGTGTGTGTGTGTTAGTGAGGGACAACAGTACAACATGAGGCAATGTTGGTACGATGTGTGTGTGTATGTGTTAGCCCTAGGTGTTAGCATTATGTGTGTGTGTATGCAAGCATTATGTGTGTGTGTATGCATGCACACAGTTCCACCACGTGGCTGCCATATATGGGTGTTTGTGGACAGCCACAGACTGTACCTGCCAGGTCATACAGATCACTGTCTCTGGCCACGGACATGGTACCTGTGCCTGGCAGGGGTGCTACGGAGAGTATCAGGTACTAAGCCAGACTGGGTACTGTCATCAGAGGCAGTGGGTTGTTGACTGGACACATGTCCCTGCTGGGACTGCCAAGAGCCATGTGCACGTGGTCTTCTAGGACGGTCTAATGACAGCACAGACCCAGCATTGCTGGGGCTGGTACTGGCACTATGGGAGCGGCTGCGGGTTTGTTGTCATCTGCGACGACTGCCAGCTGATGATGTTGCTGGCATACGTCCATGTCGACGTCTCAACCATCCTGCACTGTCCTGGCTCCTGGACATGTAGTTGTGGAAGAGATCTAATGTGTCCCCCCAACATCTATCAATGACCTCACTGATATTACGGATGGCAGCCGCAACGTCACGCATAGTGTCATTCATAGCGGTGCGATGTGATCTAAGCTCCCTCAGACCCTGTCTGGTGTACCGTTCCATACATGCCTGTGCCTGCATTACAGCCCAGAACATAGCTGAGGTTGAAAGACCTCTGTGGGCACGTCTGACAGGGGCAGTACGACCACGGATGCTCCCACGAGAACCCCTAGACATCTGCCTGTGTGGTACCATGTCAGGAATCTGGCCATGGCTGCTGTGAGGGGATGCATGTGCCAATGATACCACACTACCCTGGTCAATGCCCACTGTATGCTGTCCCTCAGCTAAGGACATTGGTGACAATGGATGTATCGGCAGGATGACTGTGCGCATTGATGGGGTTGACTGCTGTGTAGTGTCGATTGGCTGACCACCGACAGACCCTGTCACACCTCCCTGTGCCATTACACATGTATCATCATTATCACTATCCCCAGCAGTGGCTTCAGGTTCCCTGCTGCACTCCACCAGAGCAACATCAGAACCTGTGAGAGTAAGATAAGAAACACTGTTTACAAATGTGTACACGATGTTAGCACACATGCACACATGCACACAGGCACACATGCACACAGGCACACAGGCACACAGGCACACAAGCACACAGGCACACTCCTCAGTACAGCAGATACAAACACAGACACACCTGCAATCCAACACATACACAATACTGTTTGAGGGTGGGTGACAGTAACACAAGGAAAAACATCACTGCACACGTCAGCATGCAGATTATGTGTTGCACAGGAACATGCAGTGCAAGTGTAGACAGCCCTTGTTAATAACAGTATATGTGTACTTGATGCCTTGTGTGTAGTTGTTCAGTGATTGTCTCCATCCTGGGACACAATGTGTACAAGGACAGAACAATGTTGTGCAAGTGTTACAAGCTGTGAGTGCATATATTTGCACACACACACACACACACACACACACACACACACACACACACACACACACACACACACACACACACACACACACACACACACACACACACCACATGATGGTGCTATGCAATAACTGCTATGTGTACTTTTGTGGTCAGTGGAACTGGATGTGGTGTAGTAACATGAGCCATGATCAACATGCTTCTTGTGGTCAGTCAACAATAATAATGTGTGCCAGACAGGCAGCTAGCATGCTGTACCTGAAGTGCAGTAACATGACTACATCCACAATTACACAGCCACTTGTTACATGGGTGTATAAGGTGGCCAATAGTGAGCATTGCCTAACATGAATGTATTATTTGTTCAAGACTGTTGCACAAAGACATGATAGGCCTCTACCCCTGAGGTATATTATGTGTGCTGCGTAGATGATAAGTGGGATACTGAAGGGTGGGCATACAGCAG
>NC_056739.1:462843299-462870799 GCF_019279795.1 Protopterus annectens
CAAGGTCTGGGGTTTGACACTTACAAAGGTATTTTATTTTGCTGTTGAGCAGTATTAGGGCCTTGTCATACAGAGTGAATACTGCACTTTTAAACAGTTGCAAGCGGGAAGCAGGAAGTCAGTGGGGACACCAGCTAGGGATGTGCAGGCTGGGTGTAGGGAAGGTCCATAGCTGCACATTTCTTTAACTGCAATAGCTGTACATATGTTTGACATTTGATGTGACATTTGAAACCTTCCACCCCTGAGAGAGGGGTGAGGACAACTACGTATATTGTACTAACAATTATGATTATCAGGCACATGCAGTGCTTGTGAACTGCTACACTGTCATTAGTATGTTAGATGGCTACATCCTTTGATATTTCTGTGTTGTACTCCTACATAAGGGCATGCTTGTGGAAGTAATTCTACAGCTATTTGCAGAGTGTGTAACAGCAGACAGGCTGATATGCCTGTGTGTTTCTGACACTTCCAGGCCTGAGATACTTTCAGGTATATATTTGACAAGCCTCAGGGAAAGGTACATATCAGTGGGATACACCCGTGACATATTTCAGATATTCTGCAGTTGTGACTGTGGGGTATTTTGAGCATATGTATTACTACACCATTTCTGACATGCAAGTAGTGTCTACTGCAACTTATTGACAGTTACCATTACGTGGGATTCCCCACCTTTCTGCCTACTGTTAGTACATTTCACAGGGAGTCAGTGGGGCATAGGTAACATTTGTTTGCAAATCAGGGACATCCCTGTAAATCAGTCACAGTTGGGATGTCTGGCCTCTTACTTATTCAAATATGGTAGTGTTTATCCTGCTCTGATACTGTGTGGGGTTTGTAAGGTGCTACTGTAGCATTATTACCTACTAGCATGGCTGTTTCTCTTATCACACTCATGTAATGCAATTCCACAAGAATTGCCAGTAAAGATACACAGAACAAGCTTTGTGTAATGGCCTTCCTATTTTCCCTTTACATTCACTCATTGTATTTCATGGTATATTTCTTTCAGCACCTGGTTCTTGTATGTCTGCTGTGGCTCAGTGGTAATTCATGCAGTCTAGTGTTTCCAAGGTCCGGGGTACGAGACTGACACGGGTATTTTATTTTGCTGATGAGCAGACTACAGGCCTTGTCATACAGAGTGACTAAGGCACTTTTAAGCAGTTGTAAGCGGGTTTGCGCGAGTTTGTGCAACGCTTAACTACGCTTATCTACGCTTAGCTAAGCGCACACAAGTGCACATCTGCTGACTACTGCTTGAAAGTGCTTACTCCTGCTAACACCCATGCTAATTTCTTTTAAAGAAAATAAAATGGGGAAATAGGACAGTGGTGAAAAAGGGGGCACAAAGAGGGTAGGACAGTAGGAAAACAAGCTCGGGATGTGCAGGAAGGATGTAGGGAAGGCCCATAGCTGCCCAATTCTTTACCAGCAACATCTGTGCATATGTTAGAAATTTAGAGTGAGATTTGACACCTTCCATCCCTGAGAGAGGGGTGAGGACAACTAAATATGTTGTACAGCCAGTTGTAATTATCAGTTTACATGTCCAGCAGACATGTATGCGAAATGGGCAGCTATGTATGGGGCGTAATTTTTTTTGTGGGAACAGAGTGCCCTTTTTTTATTTTTTTTTCAGGTGAGAGTGTAATGTGAGGTACAGGAAGTAGGTATATTTAGGGAGGTAGGTTGGGGAGGTTAACAGACAAGACAAACAAGATGCATACAGGGGCAGAGTATGACACATGTGAGGGGTAAACACAATTGACGGGGATGGATGTTTGGATATCGCAAGCCCATGAGCCCACAGATGGCAACAGTGGAATTGAGATCCCCACCCATGGGCAGTTACCACTGCGCCTTCACAGCCCAGGCCAGGGCTGTGCTGGGGGCTGGATAGGATGGGCAGGCACACCCGTGAGTTGCACCACTCTCGCCTCAAGCTGGCGTAGGGGATCAGTCATGGAACGCCTGATCTCACTACGCACCACAGACCAGACCCTATGGAGGGTGAGTGGAGGGTCTACTCCGGCCACGCTTGCAGAGGGGGACGAGCCCCATCCCCTGCAGCGCTTCCACCCAAAGGTGGCACAGGGCCACCGGAGGAGGAGGTTCTGGCCTGGGCACTGGTGCCAGGTGCACTCGCCAGATAAGGTGGGAGAGGTGGGTCCACTGGAACCCATCTTCCCTGTTGTCCTATGTTTAGCAGTATTATATGGCATTTTGGGTTAGTAACAAACAACACCATTCAAAATTAGTTGTAACAGCATGCATCAGTATTCCCATTAACCAAACACACATGAATTCCGAACATTGAGCAGCAAGCATAACACATGCATATTTAGAACAGCAGTGGACATTCCAACAGCATGCAGGGTTCATTGGTGGCAACAGGCCATCAGGTTTGGATATGTGAACAGGGCACATGCATCAACGTACATGCAGATATGTATAAACCAACAGGACAAATGCCCATGGGAATTAATTGTGATTACACATACCCAGTTTGGTGTGGAATGGCATCATTTGTGAGAATACGGTAGGGTGGAGAAATATTAAATTAACAACTTAAACTACCTATACATATACTGTACATTCCTAGTAGATGCAGATATATATCCCCTATATGTATTAGTACAGTTTCCTGTATGTAACCTTAGGAATGTTGGTGATGGGGATGTTACTGCTACATTAATATACATTCCATTTTTATTCATATATGTTCATATCTGGCTGTATTCAGGTAAAGCATCCTGCTACATTTGATATATATGGGTCTAGACAACTGTGGATGTTCAGCATTTCATACAACCATACTATCTCCATAATGCAAGGGTACAGCAACATATCCAAATTGTGGGATGGACACAGTCCAGGATCTGTACTTTATTAAAGACATTTCACTCTTTGGTTGTGGCTGTCTCATTCATTTAATTATGTAGTGAATGCAGTATACCTTTATTCCAGACTTATTACAGCTTTCTTGGTAGCTTCAAACTGTCTTTCTCACACTCTCTCACTTATTTTATATTTACATTTCAGGATGGTACTTAATTCTAGGCTTTATTAACATTTATTACTGGGTTACAACAATCCTTTCCAGCTGACTCACTTATTTCATATGGCAGAATTTACAAGGATGTATTCAACACTTGTCTATCCTTTGTTGATTGATTACAACACTCATTTTCAGGCTGAAGCAGTTATCTGATATTACAATACAGGTGGAAACTCTATTTGAGACTTGTTTAATCTTTATTACTGGATTGCAATACTCTTTTCCAGGCTGCATCACTTATCTAATCTTACAATGCTAGCAGAATCTTTCTTCTAGGCTTATTTGACCTTTATTACCGGGTTACAACACTGAACTCTTTTACAGGCTGTCTCACTTCTATTCTATAACAATACCAGCAGAATAATTACTAACCTGCCTGGTGGTGCAACCTTGCCAGCCTATCAGCATAGGCTTGCCGATTCATGGAATGAACACCTGCAGCTGTAATATAAATGAAGGAATATTGGAACATACCTATCCATACTATAGGCAAGGATAGCATTTCTTACATACTTAATTACATGGATACTTACTCAGTAGTGGGGCGTTGGGCATTTGACGGGCCTCCTGGATCCATCGGTTCAGTTGGTCCTCCTTTCATCGCTTCAGGTCCGCATGGTGGTGACGGACCTGTTCACCAGTCCTCGGAATGCCTGTGGCACTGGTGAGATCATGTGCCAACCGGTTCCACTCCTCTGCCTTGTACGCTCCCCATTGAACCTGGGCCTGCATGAATTGGCCTTCATGATGGTGGACTAGGAGCCAAACCATATATTTTGACTCCTCAACGCCCCACCTTTGTGCTCTAAAGTGAATTTCCCTCTCCTGCACCTGCCATCCTGACTGCAAATGGGTACCACAATCAGTTATGGTGTGTATTCCCGCCTATGGGGCTTATATATGCCGGTTTTCCCGCACTTATCTGTGATTGGCCATTTTGGATATTTCTCTGCTTACAGCAAACCTGCTTTGTCGTGGTTATATTTTCATTCATTCCTATATGTATGGTAATACTGTATTTTTAAGTACAACTGTCATGGCTAAGTGGTTCAGTACTTTGACTATGGTGCACAGTATCCCGGGTTCGATCCTTGTCATTGCTTTTTTATTTTACTACTGTCTAGACAGGCTAGGAGGTGTGTTTGTGTAAAGGCGACTTTGCTACAGCTTGCCCAACGTTGCCCAACGGTAAGCTGGTTGGCGTGCTGCGCAGCTCCGCGCAAATGGCTTACACTGGGTAACACGTTATTTAGCTATAAGCACTCATATTAAGCTGGGTAAAGCACTGCCCAGCTACGGGCACTCATATTAAGCTTGTTAAAGCACTGCTCAGCTACGGGTACTCATATTAAGCTTGCTAAAGTGCTGCTCAGCTACGGGCACTCATATTAAGCTTGTTAAAGTGCTGCTTGGCTACGGGCACTCATATTAAGCTTGTTAAAGTGCTGCTCAGCTGCGGGCACTCATATTTAGCTTGTTAAAGCATTGCTAAGCTATGGGCAATTATGATCCTTTTTTTATATATTACATCAGTTTTGTTCACAAATACATGGGCCATTTCATTACATTTTACTTAAATTATAGTTATATATGTCAGGGGATTGTTTCATACTTATTTAAATAAAAATGGAGAATGATATTGTGGGTGCTCGAACCGTGACTACCCCCTCTTTGGCCGACGTCTCTACCACTACGCTATTGCTACTTGGCTTAATTTGCATATGTAGATCTTATATACTTTTCAATGTCTGCTAACTGTGGCTGAGCGAAGGGCATACCTGTGCAAACGAGTGCAAATGCGGGCAAACATTTTGGAAATTATAAAAAAAAAAAAGGAAACTGCTATTTTTACATTTTACACATTTTCAGTAGGGTTTAGTCTGTGGGGATGTGTGGTGTGTTCCTTGACATTTCAGCGGACTCACTCGTGGGTGTTTACTTTCAGGACTCTGACTCTTCTGGGGGCGTGTCCCTTTGCTGTACTCGGCAATCGGACACACTCCCTACTTTCCTACATGGACCGTGTTAGACTAGGGTATGATTCAGCATGCCCTCATGAATATGCATGGCATGCTGATGTCATACCGTTCAACTGCAGCCTCTGAGTAAGACATATTAAGTCTTACACAGAGGTTTCATGAATCTGGCCCATTGTTATTATGTACCAAATCAAGAATAATGCAAATTGTCTCAATTTTCATTGTTGAATGGTCACTTTATATACATAGGAAGTACCTAATACCTTCAATTGCTATTTCATCTAATATAACTGTAAGTAGTGACTCAATGTTGAAGTAAATGTACTGTTAAAGTTATGGCTTTTCTATGTACTGATTTTAATATCTGAAGAAGTACTGAATGTGAAAGCTTATGCATTTTAATACTAGAATTTGCTAAACAGTTTCTTTGTGTACCTGTGCTTGGTTCTTTTGCTGATTTGTTGGAGTTTACTACTGAGTCATAGATTGCTTACTTTTGAGCTCAATTTCTGTAGTTTTAAATTCTGCAAAACAATCATGTTGCCTGATTTCTATAAATATCTCAAAACCAAGTTGAGGATAACATACTCCTTGTCAGAGTATGAAAGTTCAAGTCAGTATGTGTAAGATGTATACTTTACAAAATAGAAAATGTGAAAACTTAGAGAAAACGTTAAACATTAATTGTTTTGCCTTATAATATATTACATTATTGACTGATGCACTGACTTGAGCACATTGACCAACTGTTTGTTTAAAGAGGAGTTTTTATTGAACAGCACTGGTGTTTATATTTTTAACAACATTTACTTTTCCAAATTATCTATGTTTTCTTTACTTACACTTTTAACCTGATTTTCTAGACATGTGAAGGAATCTGATACTGCATTTAGGCTTGTTAGATCTGTAGCATTACAGCCTTAAATATTCAGTAAAAGCCACTTCTTGTTTTTCTCCAAAACTCCAGACCTCTGCATTTTCTGTAAGACCTTCTTCACAAGACAATGTTTTTGGCCACTAATGGAAATTGGAATGCATCACTAGTAAAAAAGGATGTCTAAATAAAGAACTATATAATTGGGATTCTTACTGTCTATTTGGAGATACCTCATTTCTCTTCATCAATAAAATATGCCCTTGGAATCCACACTTAGCTTATGTGAGCTAAAATACAATTTAATGTACATTTTCAGAACAAAACATTATATAACTAAATAGCATCAGTTTATATGCTTGCTATTCTTCCCTTTTCATTAAGATGCATCCAGAACGAATTTAGTGCTACAGATATATAATCTGCAAAGCAAATTATTAAAAAAACACATTGGCCTTACCTTCCATGGATAAAAGTCATGTATATTTTCACAAGAGATGTTGACAAATGGCTGATCTTTGGAGGTGCATGACAGCATGTTATGTAGAGCATGTGCAAGTGAGTGGGTAGCTATATAAGAACTGTAAGTGAATCTGAAATTGTACACATCAAACAAAGAATTGTTTATTTCATCCACCTTCTCTGCACCAGTACAAGTTTTAATTTCAGATCCCAGTCCTGATCCATTGGAATTTCTTTTTGGCCACTGGCATCTAAATGCATTTTCCCAAAATTCAGTCATGAATATGTCATCTGGAAATTTAGATGGGTGGATATTGTAAATGAAATCCCTGAATCCTGGTATCTCACCTCTCCGCATTGCAAATCCCAGTGAGCCATTTAGAGTTTTCAGAATCTCTTGCCTTGAGAAATCAGAAGAGATAGTCCAAGAGGTTGAACCAATCCAAACTTTCCCTGTTATCCCTTCCAAAGAAACTTCTTCAAGCAGCGGAGTCAGTGGTTCTATAGTGGAATATAAGACAATTGCTTTTGCAGATGATTTTTTGATAATATTTATGATGTGTGGTATCTTCAGTCTGATATTGTGTACTGGGAGGGTCTCTTGGAAAGCAACACAGTTGCCACCTGAAATTATATTTCTCTTCAGTGTCTGACTGCCTGTTTCATCAAGATCATTCTCTGAGGCCAGGATCCCAATCCAGTTCCAGTCAAAGTGCTTTAATAACTGAGCAATTCCAGCAGGCTGGAGTCTGTCATTTGGTACAGTCCTAAAAAAGGAAGGGAATTGCCTCTTGTCACTCAGAGAAGGATGTACAGAACCATAGCTCATCTGTAAGGCAAAGGTATTTTGTTGCCAATGAGAAAGACATTTAAATGACATTTTCAACTTTGTTTAGATTTTAATGGTTCAGCTGTGAGAACTCCTGACACAAACTGTTACATCTTGAGTACTTGCATGCAGAACCCAGAAAGATACCTTTTGTGTACAAAAATGATATTAAAAGAAAAGGTGGAGTAAATACAAGAAAAAAGGAAGGAAAGATGAATAGCATAATGAATAAAACAGTACAACAGTATATTATAGGAGGAAATGTTGAAATAGGTGGTAGTGATGAAAAGAAAAAGAGCAGCGGTAGGATAATTTAGGGTAAGCACTGCACACATGGGAAACAGACAGTATTATAGGCTATTAGTTGTACTAGTAGTAGGCCGTATAATAAGATAGTAGTACTAGTAGTAGGCAGTATTATAGGATGTTAGTTGTACTAGTAGTAGGCAGTATTATAAGATATTAGTGGTACTAGTAGTAGGCAGTATTATAGGATATTAGTAGCACTAGTAATAGGCAGTATTATAGGATATTAGTAGTACTAGTAGTAGGCCGTATTATAAGATAGTAGTACTAGTAGTAGGCAGTATTATAGGATGTTAGTTGTACTAGTAGTAGGCAGTATTATAAGATATTAGTGGTACTAGTAGTAGGCAGTATTATAGGATATTAGTAGCACTAGTAATAGGCAGTATTATAAGATATTAGTAGTACTAGTAGTAGGTAGTATTATAGGATATTAGTAGTACTAGTAGTAGGCAGTATTATAGGATATTAGTAGTATTAGTAGTAGGCAGTATTATAGGATGTTAGCTGTACTAGTAGTAGGCAGTATTATATGATATTAGTTGTACTAGTAGTAGGCAGTATTATAGGATATTAGTAGCACTAGTAGTAGGCAGTATTATAGGATATTAGTAGTACTAGTAGTAGGCAGTATTATAAGATAGTAGTAGTACTAGTAGTAGGCAGTATTATAGGATATTAGTTGTATTAGTAGTAGGCAGTATTATAGGATATTAGTTGTACTAGTAGTAGGCAGTATTATAGGATATTAGTAGTACAAGTAGTAGGCAGTATTATAGGATATTAGTAGTACTAGTAGTAGGCATTATTATAGGATGTTAGCTGTACTAGTAGTAGGCAGTATTATAGGATATTAGTAGTACTAGTAGTAGGCAGTATTATAGGATGTTAGTTGTACTAGTAGTAGGCAGTATTATAGGATATTAGTGGTACTAGTAGTAGGCAGTATTATAGGATATTAGTAGTACTAGTAGTAGGCAGTATTATAGGATATTAGCTGTACTAGTAGTAGGCAGTATTATAGGATATTAGTTGTACTAGTAAGCAGTATTATAGGATATTACTAGTACTAGTAGTAGGCAGTATTATAACATATTAGTTGTACTAGTAGTAGGCAGTATTATAGGATATTAGTAGTAGTAGTAGTAGGCAGTATTATAGGATATTAGTAGTACTAGTAGTAGGCAGTATTATAAGATAGTAGTAGTACTAGTATAGGCAGTATTATAGGATATTAGCTGTATTAGTAGTAGGCAGTATTATAGGATATTAGTTGTACTACTAGTAGGCAGTATTATAGGATATTATTAGTATTAATACTAGGCAGTATTATAGGATATTAGTAGTAGTAGTAGGCAGTTTTATAAGATAGTAGTAGTACTAGTAGTAGGCAGTATTATAGGATATTAGTTGTATTAGTAGTAAGCAGTATTATAGGATATTAGTAGTACTAGTAGTAGGCAGTATTATAGGATATTAGTAGTACTAGTAGTAGGCAGTATTATAGGATATTAGTTGTACTAGTAGTAGGCAATATTATAGGATATTAGTAGTACTAGTAGTAGGCAGTATTATAGGATATTAGTTGTACTAGTAGTAGGCAGTATTATAGGATATTAGTAGTACTAGTAGTAGGCAGTATTATAGGATATTAGTTGTATTAGTAGTAGGCAGTATTATAGGATATTAGTAGTACTAGTTGTAGGCAGTATTATAGGATATTAGTAGTACTAGTAGCAGGCAGTATTATAGGATATTAGTAGTACTAGTAGTAGGCAGTATTATAGGATATTAGTAGTACTAGTAGTAGGCAGTATTATAGGATATTAGTAGTACTAGTAGTAGGCAGTATTATAGGATATTAGTAGTACTAGTAGTAAGGGCAGAAGAACAGATAGGAATGAAAGGGAAGATATTTTACAGATTCTACTTGAAATGCAAACATACAAGAAAGAAAAGAAAGGAAGATATTTTGCACACTCTTCTAAATTTTTCTGCTATGGTATTCAATGTCATTATTATTTTTTATTGGCTGTTTGCCTAATTACCTCAACATCCCTCTCATTTTAGTGTGGGTTGCAATTTTGCAGTTAAGTCTGATGGCATTTGTATATAATGAATGTATCTAGTGTATATGTTTAATAAATAAAAAGTAAAATAATGAAATGCACTGTTTTCAAAAACAAATCCAGATCACATATCTGTATATCCTATTCATATAAAAGTCATGTCACATTAATCATGTTTGGGGCATTGGGCGTATTCATTTAGCACATTATAACATACCCCTCTACACACTGTGCAGAATCCTTGGCCACTAAGCATTGCACACATGTATACTGAAACACCTGTACTAATCTAAAAAGCAAGCAGGCAGTAATTACATATATACAACACTCAACATATTTGTTTTCGTGTATGTCGTAATACCAGAATATGAACTATTTTTGTTGTTGGCATATGTTACAAGTGAGGCATATTTCCCATCTTTAATATCCCAGTTAAGTCATATTTAAAAACTCCCTCTTTTAAGTATTACACCCTGGTACTAACATACATGCAATCAGTTTCTGGTCCATGAAATGCAAGGAAACTGAAAATAAGATAATAAACATGAACATATAAGGGATTGGGGTTTAGAAAAATTGTTAAGGTGTTTACCTCACAGATACAAGGTACATGGTTTGATTGTCACCTTTGAGGGGAAACTGGTTATAAGCTTAAAATAGCCCACGAAAGCAGCTAGCTCAGTGCTTACCTATGAACCTATATGTAAACACTTCTGTGTCATAACAATAGTGAACATGGCAGAGCTTTCAGATGTCTGGTCAAGTGTGGCAAAGATCCATGTGTTGGGAAGGATGCTGCCTTTACATTATATGGCACCACAGCATGTTGGCTTTCAGTTTTTGCTTATGGACCATCTTCTACAGATGATAGATTCAGGGTCTGTTAATCTGTTAGATTGTGTTTTTTAGTTTCCTTTGAATTTAATGGGATACACTTTGCTTCCATGAGTAGGGGGTGTCATTCTAAAGAGCCTGAATCTTTACATCCATAATATATTTGGAATGTGACAAAACCTAATACAGAGCTGAATGCAACTACTATGTATGTAGCCTGAAAACAGAGTGAGTAACCATGAAGTATTCCCTTACTAGGAAGACAGCTACATTTTCACAGCCAGTCCAACCTAGTTTAAAGACATACCATTTATTCCACAGACAACATGGAATTCTCCCTCCTGTTGTAGACTCATTGGATCTGATGGAAATAACTTTGTATTAATCAGGGAAAACGTCAAAGCTAGGATTTGGGCAACTAGTCCTGAATTAATAATTTTAATAGTTTTGTTAGTAAACATAGTTTCAAAGTGGAGGATAAGGAATTTTCTTCAAACTGAAAAATTTAAATATTTGGAATGCCATAATTATAATGGGAGAGCTCTGTTGCCATAAATCCAAGTGGATAGCCTATTAGTCAAGGAATGACTGTGACCACTCCTTTTTGGCATTTACTTCTCAGAGGTCAAGGCCAATGTCAGTGGTCTCTGGCTGACTAAATCTGCAGATGACTGCAAATTAGGAACTGTCATTGAATCTCACACTGACACAAACAACTGGTGTCAGAGTCATGGACTAAAACTAAATGCCAAGAAATGCATAACAGTATCCTTTGGAAATTCATAACTATCATATTGACAACACTCCCCTGACCCAGTAGTCAGGGACTTAGGGACATACATAGAAAGTAATTTAGCCTTTGATCATCACATGTCTACAGTGGTGAATAAATCATTCTATGTTGCGCAACTTATAAATAAAGGTATGGCATCTAAGTCCAAGGAAATCACTGTTCCACTGTACTCATCATTCATCAGACCTATCATTGAGTACAATGCCCCCTTTGATATGTACCTATCCAGGCATATCCAACAACTGGAACATCCACAGAGGTTCCTCACTAAAAGAATACAGGGCATAAGTAATATGTCCTATCCAGACTGCCTCTAGGCCCTCTCCATGTATTCTGTCTCCTACAGGATTTTGAGGGGAGATCTATGCCTGGCATACAGGGCATTGTCAGACCCCACTCTGATGGACCTCCTGCATATCCACAAAACAAACAGTACCAGAATTACCCATTCTAAAGGCTTAAACCTTGTCTGTGATATAAATAGGACCTGCTGGAGAGATAGGTATGTATTGCACAGATTCCCCCATCTATGGAACAGGCTCCCAATCCATGTGAAGTAGAGTTCCTCCCTAATACAATTCAAGTGCAACTTAGACAATTGGATGGGAAACCAGAAATTCATCCTTGGTTTAGCACCTATGTCTCTGATTCAAACAGGTGACCTGTAAATGGTTCCTCTCCCAGGCCTATGCTTACACTTATCAAAGGTATCAGAACTCATCAGAGATTTGGGATGCATGACTAGGCTTAAAAAGGCTCTTGTGGTCAATAGCCTAGTAAACACCCATGAACCTATGAACCATCTTCTGACTGATCTTGTCAGCAAAACAATAAAGTACAAATAGATAAAAGCGAAGTTAGGTATAGCAATATCCTGTATCTAATGTAAAAGTGTTCCCATTTTGCTCCCTGATGCTATCTTTCCAACAGTAGGCCCTGATTATAACATTTTTATTCAAAATAAGAACAGAGCTCACTACTATCTGTAATAAAGCCACATCCTTGTTTTTTTTTTTTTTTAATGAAGATTACTCCAGAACAAGTGAAATTCTTATTGAAAGAGAATGGAAACTGGGACACACTCCTCAAACTACTCACTTTTCGAGATGTTGTAGATATTTCCATTAAGGTTATTAATAGCTGTATCCAAAACATCATTCATACCAGAAATTAATGCATACAAATGTAAAATGGTAGAGTTACAAAATAAACCAAATGCATAATAATAAAAAAGGTTCTTCCTTGTCTTGAAATGGCTCATCAGTCCCAACATTAGTATATTATAAATTACTTACAGAAATTACTGACAAAATCCATCAAGTCACATGGAACAGATTATGAAAGTACACTTTTAAAATATTTTAAAACTATATCAGGAAAGTTAAAAAGCATAAATCAAGAATATAGTATTTTAACAATTAATAACACTAACTTCTGTTTGAATGAAGAAATGTATATCTTGCATAAGAAATTGCATGCTATTTTTCAAACTGTGGCACAATGGACAGGAGCTTTATATCTCAGTAAGTATTGTAGAATCTCACATTACAGAAGGCATGTTCATATTAAATGTCAAGAAAATTAAGAATGCAACATTGATTGTCTAGACAATATCCTGGGTATCTTCTTGTATAAAATAAAAAACAGCTGGTGAAATCTTATTTGTTTCTCCTTAATAAGCTAATAAAAATGGAATGAGTCATTGAACTCCGTTGCCATTCACAAGAAGGCATAGCCTCAAATCCCTGGGACTGTAGGCTGCTCACCATGCATTCTATCCAAAGTCACTGAGAGAAACATCAGAAATTTGATTTAGAAAAACACAAATTACATACTTATCCTCGTCAAGAACCAGTAAGGATATGTAAAGGATAGATGCTATTCTCTAAATGTTGTGACTTTCTTTGAAGAAATAAAAACAGCCTTGCATGAGGATCTGATGGAACACATTATGTACCCAGTCCTGGGCAAAGCATCTCACCTGGTTTCCTGTCTTATAAATATCAAATTAAAATGGGAGAATGATATATTATTAAGTGGGTTGAACACTTGTTTACTCATATATATTATCAGGATACTTTGCTATCTGATTTAGAAAGGGTGACCTGTGGCATCTAACAGGGCATTTCCTCATGCAATTCATGAATTTCAGAATATGGCATACATTGTAAGCTGTGTGACATAACTTCATTTCTAACAGATGCTTATGAGAGCCATGACTGATATAATACAAATAGGCATATATTCAAAAGCAAAAAATGCACTTATCTTTTGTTTGGGAAGAAGAAAATTATATATGTTTTCAAAAAAATCCTAATTGTCTAGAAAGCATTTCCAGTTCATGAATCACAAAAAAACTCAGAAAAAGATGATAAAAATTAGTGAGTATATGTAAACAACCTATTCTATGATTTTTGTACAAATTCAGTATTTGCTCATTGGTAAATTTCCTGTATGATAATCTTTTATATGAATAGTATACCTTTAAAATAGCTTTCACTGACTGTGAAAATGTAGACAGCTTTCAAGTAAAGAAATAACTCATGGTTAGTCATTCTGTTTTAAGGCTCCCAATACATTGTGCTGTCACCTTCACTTTAGTTTGAAGTGTTGTCAAATTTTTAATGGTTGAGCAAATGCTAAACACTCTTAGCAAAATAAAATGGTGAATAATATATATTATATTTTCACCACAATGCTGCAGCTTTACTTGCAAAGGCTCATGAATGGGACACATGATACACTAATGACTTTCTAACTGTACCAAGAAAGTCATCTCACAACTATACATTGTACTGATCCACCTCATTGTATAATGCAATATGGCATTTTGTAGTTTGTGAGCCAAGTATCTGATATAGCTAGAAAATAATGCAAGCGTTAATCACATGGAAGGGTTATAAAATATAAACTTTTTAGTTGGACTAAAGGAGTTATCTCTTTACAAAAAGGCAATTCTCATGAGGATCTTGGTCTTGCCTTCAGCACGGTCATAGATGATGCTTTGTTTGAAAAGTTGATGTTGCAGCACACAGCTGTATAGGGTAATTATATGACTGGGTAGCCTACTGCTGAAAATTAGTACTAACAATGAGAAGAAGAAGAGATATATAAAATAATGTGCTGCAATTATTGCATTCATAATTAGCCTTGATGATTATATGGTAGACATAAGATACCTACTTGAGATAATGCCATTTCATCTTCTGGAAGGCACTAGGCTGCAAGCTTAATACTCTCACATATGAACATATAAGCTACTGCCATTTCAGTTTTGAGTCAAAAAATGACAGCAGCATCATTTATCAGTCTTGATCTGACCTCTGAGCAATATGTCGCTCTGAAGAAGACAGGCTTACAGAGCTATCTTTCCCCCGGTAACAATATCAGTACTCTAGAAAATATACTTATTGGCCTATCTACCTACCTACCCCATAAAACCATTGTGTTAGGTGACTTTAATATAGACTGGGCTACCTGTAGGTCCCCCAATCCCATTAACCACATAAATCTTTATGGTTTTTCACAAATGATAACCACCCCTACTAGAACCCACAAACAAAGTGGTAAGGAAACCACACTAGACTGGATTCTCATAAACAGTCACCCTACTACTTATAAATGAGGAACCCTTCCAGATGACATCAGAGACCATGCTCTAACCTATATAATTAAACAAAAACCTCTCATTCTAAAAAAAAACGTTCACCCTGAGCACTTCCAAACAGAACTGAAGGCATGCGACTGGTCACCATTGCTCCATCTTCAACTTGATGAAGCAGTCACCTACTTCAATACTAGATTCCTTCAAATCCTAGATTACCATGCCCCCTACCACTCCTCCTGAATAAAGACCAAAACTGCCCCATGGCTCACAAAACAAACTAGGAAAAAAATCCTGTGAGAAATAAAATCCGGGCCAAGTGGGGAGCCTCTAAAAGCCCTTCTAATCACCTTTACTTTAAACAATTAAGAAATGCCAACAAAAAATAAATTCTGCTAGACAAAAAAAACTTTTACCTCCACCTCCAACAAACCCACAAACAAAAAACACAAAATTTCTGGTCAGCTATGAACAAACTACTTCAGCCAGGGCACTCCAAGTCTCCTAACCCATCAGGAATCACCCACAATAACCCTAAACTAACAGTGGATTCCTTCAACAACTGCTTTATAGAAGCCATACAAACTCTAATACTCTACCACCCACTAGCTCCCTCCCACCTAATACCACAACAAATTCAGTCCCTTCTTTTCACATACAACCAGTACCTACATCCCTCATTTATAACCTCCTTCAAAAACTCAAGCCATGCACCCCTTCTGCTGACTGTCTACCAGCAGAATACCTGCAAATTGCAGCTAAAGCCATTGCCTACCCTATTTCTATCCTTATTAATAGAACTATTTCAGAAAGTAAAATCCCTTTTATATGGAAGGTCTCTCACATCATCCCTCTACATAAAGGTGGGACATCAACTGATATTTACAACTTTAGACCAATTGCCCTACTCTCTCCTATAGCTAAAATAATGGAAAAATGCATCCACCAACAACTACTTCACCATCTCCTCCACAACAATCTACTTGCCAACTGCCAACATGGATTCAGACCATTCCATAGTACTTCAACTGCCCTGCTATCCTTTTCTGACTGTATAAACAAAAATCGTAACAATAACTCTCTTTCCTCCGCACTATTTATCAACCTTTCAAAAGCCTTTGATATGGTCAACCATAATCTGCTTATTGAGGTACTAAAAGCCAATTCACTGGATGCACAGGCATTACTCTGATTTAAATCTTATTTAGACAACCGACATCAAGAAGTCCTTTTGGACAATAAGCTTTCAACTCCCCTCCCCATTAACATCGGAGTACCTCAAGTATCCTAGGCTCTCTTCTCTTTTCAATGTTTATTAATGACCTAAATACTAAAATTCCTCAAGCCACCTGCATACAATATCCTGATGATTCTACTTTAATCTGCTCAGCTAGGTCCTCAACCTCACTCCAGACCCTCACCCAAACTGTATTTCATACTGTGGAAAATTGGTTCATGCAACACTGCCTCCTCCTGAACCCCAAAAAAAACAAAATTATTACTCTTTGCACCTACTCAAAAATCACCACAAATTCACTTCACAATAACCTCTAACAATGGAACCACCATATCCCCTGATACTACAACCCATCTCCTGGGCATAACCATAGACAACAACCTTAGCTATGATGATCACATCAACACTAACATATAATCTGTCAACAAAAAACAAGGTTCCCTGTATAGAATCAAACCCTTCCCTACACCAACAGCCAGAGCCACTATTGCCCAGACTCACCTGATCTCTGCCCTGTTCTATGCTTCTGCCATTTATATTAATCTTTCTAAAAACAACCTTAACAAACTTGCCACTAGCTATAATAACATAGCCAGATTTGCCACTGGCAACCTTTTTAGAACCCACCACTGTCTCAACCTCAAACAATTGGGATGGTTAGACCTGCAGCACCAACTACTTTGTCATCAACTTACTATAACCCAAAAGATACTTTACCACCCCAATAATACCCCAATCCTCACTAATCTGACTACCCCTTACAGAAACCTTTCAACTCTTCACTCTGCTAATAAGTTTCTAGTTTCCACTATTAAATCTAACAACAAAGCTGTGGACTCTATTCACTAACACAGTGGGAAAAGCCTGGAACCAGCTTCCAAGTGAAATTTCTACTCTCTCTTCCACACATCTTTTTGAAAAACATCTCAAAGAACATCTTAAAACTCACTGGCTTTGTCCCTACACAAACCCTGACTGATTTTTCACTTTACCCATTCCTGCTCTCCCTTTTACTTCACTTCTCCAGTGTACCATATTGCTCAAACCATTTGATGTCCTTTTCTACTGTACTATGTTTCCTACCTGTACTAACAACTAAACTAACCTTAAACCATCCTCTGTCCTAAAAAAAAAAAAAAAAAACTTTTTATAATTTTTTTTTAAATGTATTACTCTTTATGTTTTTTTCCTGTCAAATATTGTTTATTTTTCTGTATGAGATCTTAATTCATTCCCCACTAAATAACTCTGCACACAATATTTTTTTCTTCTCTCTCAAATATTCAAATATTGTTATTATCTGTATTTGATTATAGCTTAATTTTTTATACTAATATTTTATAATATGTTTTCTGTCTATGTTTGGAGTTTTTCTCCCCGGGCCTCTACTGAAAATGGACATGCATCCAGTTAGACTAGCCTAGTCAACAAATGTAAATAAATAAATAAAATAAATAAATAAACAGTAAAAAAGCAGATCTCATATTTACTGTACTAATCATTGCCTCAGCATTACAACTTAAAGCCAGAAGTGACATCCTATTATGATGGGCTTTTCTTGGGTGATGAAAGAAGTAACAGCAGCACTTTAAGTCAAGACTGTCACACAAGATCCTTACCAATGAGGCAATGCTACATTTGTACAAGGTAGACAGGAATGGATATGGTTTATGTCCTTTACTCTTTTTTTTAGTGAGTCTCATAAAATCAAACAGCCCTAGCTGATCAGGCAATTGGTGAAAGTTTATTTTTACCTTTGGGACAAACTAACTGTACCCACAATGAGGAAGGTGTTTGACCCTGCTTCTTATAGTTTATCAGGGATGGCAAAACATTGTAGAAAGTTAGAAAGATTTTTGCAGATCTTCTGCTTAGCTAAACAGACTTGATCATACACACTTCACTGAAAAGTCAGTGGAAGACATAACTGACTACAAGGGGATTTTCTGACACAAGCAACGAGAATAGGTCCATATGGAGATTTGAGAGATCATTAGCATCACGAGATCTCATGGTATGCATCCAGCAGGATAAAGGCACTCTCATCAACCTAAACAAAAACTCAGAGGACAAATAAAGTCTACCAAAGACAAATATGAGCCCAGACAAAGGACAACTACAAGCCATTCTTTAGCTATGTCCACAACCTCAAAGGCAAGACACAATTATATGTGGAGCTCATTGTTAATAGAGCCACCTATACTGAGCTAGAAGATAAAGCAAACCTACTGGCAAACAAATTCAGCTCCAACTTCACCCTCTTTCTCCCTCAGTCTCCCCTCAGGAAATGCCATCAAATATAATTCCCTCTCCTATCTCTAGGGAAGAGGTCCTTAATGCTCTCTATAAGGCCTGGAATACTACATCAGTGGGTCCAGACAGTATCCCAGAATACCTTCTAAATAGCATAAAACATGACCTACCAGTCCCTCTGGAATTACTATTTAACTGTAGCCTCCAAATAGGCTTCATGCCTCATGAATGGAGAACAGCCACAGTCATCCCTCTGCACAAAGGTCATCCATCTACAGACCTCGGAAACTACAGATCCATAATTCTCACTAGTCTCATATGCAAAGCCATGGAAAGAGTTATCATGAAAATGATCCATAATGACATAGGAAGCCTCCAGACATGGCACCCAACTCAATATGGAGGGCAGGGCATGTCTATTCAGCCTGATGGACTTCTTTTAAGAAGGTCACTAAGGCAATGGATGAGGGCAAAACAGTTCACACTGCCTTCCTGACCTGGCCAAGTCATTTGACACAATACCCTATTTGGCCATTGTTGAAATACTCAAGAGGTTAAGTATAAACCCTTATGTCACCCAGTGGCTAGACAGCTGGCTCACCGACAGGACCCAGGGACTAGAATTGGGAGTCCACCTCCACAAAGAGGCCAGTCATAAGTGAAGTCCCCAGGAATCAGTCCTGGGACTGCTCCTTTTTGGCATTTACTTCCCAGAAGTCAAGGCCAATGTCTAGGGCCTCTGGCTGACTATATTTGCAGATTATGCAAATTAGGTGCAGTCATAGAGTCCCCCACTGACACAAATGTTCTCCAGGAAGGGCTGACACAGACAAATAACTGGTTTCAGAGCCATGGACTAAAACTAAATGCCAAGAAATGTATAATAGTATCAAGAAGTCATCCACCCCTGGTAACAATCATATTGATAACACACCCCTAAGAGTTGACCCAATAGTCAGGAACTTGGGGACACACATAGACAGTAATCTTGCCTTTGATCATCACATATCTACAGTAGTGAGGAAATCATTATATGCTGTGCAACTTATAGGCAATAGTATGGCATCTAGATCCAAGGAGGTCATTGTTCCACTGCATTCAGCATTCATCAGAATCTGTCATTGAGTATGGGGCCGCCATTTGGTATGTATGTAACCAAGCACATCCAACAATTCGAGCGTTCACAAAACTTTCTCATTAAAAGAATACAGGGCATAAGTAACATGTTGTATTCAGAATGCCTGAAGACCCTGTCCCTGTATTTGTCTCCTACACACTGTTGAGGAAAGATGTATGCCTGGCATACAAAGCACTGTCAGACCCCACTCTGATGGACTTCCGGCATATCCACAAAACAAACAAGACCAGAATTACCCATTCTAAGGTCTTAAACCTTGCCTGTGATATAAATAGGACCTGCTGGAGGACAGGTATGTATCCTGGAGATGGGTCTATATCATTTCATTGAAAACTCATTTCGTTGAAGCTTAATTCATTGACACATATTCACTGAAAGCTCACTTCACTGAAAACCCATTTCACTGAAACTCATTTCATTGAAAGGTATATATGGCCTATTCCCCACTGTTGTGTGATCCTGGAGATAGTATATAAAGTAAGGGGGGTGTGGGGGGCACAGCCCCCCACATTCGGGGTGTGTGGGGGATGAAGCTCTCCCATAAATTGGTTATATGTTGTCTTCTGGAAGAATTTATTCATGACGTGTAAGTATCCAGCTATATGCTTTAAAATATTTACAATATGAGGGGGGCTATGCCCCCCACCCCCTGATGTGGGGGGCTGTGCCCCCCACCCCCTCCTTACTTTATATACCAACTCCAGGATTGCACAACAGTGGGGGAAAGGCCATATATACCTTTCAACAAAATGAGTTTCAGTGAAATGGGTTTTCAGTGAAGTGAGCTTTCGGTGAAATGGGTTTTCAGTGAAGTGAGCTTTCAGTGAATATGTGTCAATGTATTAAGCTTCAATGAAATGAGTTTTCAATTAAATGATATAGACCCCCTGGAGACTACCCCTTGTCTGGAGCAGGCATGCAGAGTTCCTCCCTAACCCAATTCAAATATAACTTGTATAATTGGATGGGGAACAGGAAATTCATTCCTGGTTTGGCACCAATGTCTCTGATTGGCAGAGGTGGCCTATAAAGGTTTCATCTCGAAAGCCCCTGCCTATACTTGTCTAGGGTATCAAAACGTGTCAGGTATTTCAGATGCATTTGGGTCATTAGCCTAGCACACACTGAACCTATGTCTAAAATAATAACTGAAACATCCCATCATCCCATAAAAGATAGTTTGTTTCTTCCAGGCATTGCTTTCTGGGACATGGGATGAGTTCACATGCTCTTTGCTCAGGCACTTTAAGGATCACGTTTTGTTCCACCACATAATCCTTCTGAGAAACCACAGAGACTTCCTAAACTACTGTATACAGTCCATAGGTCAGGTCAAGCATGCATTAAACTCTATACACATTCACACACACACACACACACACACACACACACACACACACACACACACACACACACACTATTCAGGGGTAAGTGCTGTACATCATACAATGTATAACTCCATTAACTGTTTGGTTGTCTGCAGTGTACATGGCATCATGACCACTGCATGTCCCCATTATCCTGATACTACCCATTATGATCACATGTGGCATAGGAGCTAATTGTGCTATTGCGTCACATATGGCAGGAGACATTCAACTGCCTGATTTATGGGCTCAGATGCAATCAACATATGGTCTGTATACAGAGAACAGTATGGGTAGCATGCAAATGCATATGAATGTATAACATATCACTCACAAAGTGTTCATCTCATCAGCACAGGTGATATCAGTTTCTCCTTACAGCCATGACAGATAGACAAACTGAACCATCCATAAACAATAGAAGGACATTTATGGTCACACGTATGCAAAAACAATAGATATTCTGCACACACACTCATATATATACACACACACACACACACACACACAAACACACACACACACACACACACACACACACACACACACACACACACACACACACACACACACACACACACTAGATGCTTATTTATTTTTCTGCAGTATTCCTCCAGCACATACAGTGACATCATCTTGGTGTACAGGCTGCTAACTTACATCCAGATCTTTAAAAGGCAACACAATAGCTATACAGCCATGGAACTCTAGCCATTAGCAAATTCATCCATAACACAGGAAGATGAAAAGGATCTTGAAAATTATGCTAAAGAGCCCCCAACCAGTAGCACATGCACAGAGAACACAGTAGAAATAAGCACAAGTTGCCATCAGGTACAGATGTATGTGCAACATGATGAGCTTCACTGACAGTGAGGTGGCAGGCACTGTGCTGGATACATTATGCCACACCAGTCTACAGGCTGTTCTACTCAGTACCCAGACATTGTGCAATGGAGTCATGATCTACACCAAACAGAACTAACTAACAAGTTCATCCAGTGACTGCAGTACGTATAAATGCTATCACAGTACATGGACAGCCTTCCTATGTACACAATAAGCTTCAGGATCATTCACATGTATTTATAGATGGCTAAGCATGAAGAGTAAACTAGAGAAAACTTACTGGTGGCAAAATATAGCCATTTACATCTGTTTTGAGAAACATGACTGTGAGTGGCAACATGGTTGCAGGGGATAGCACAGCTATATAAACATAGTGAGGACATGCAGAAAATAGCACTCTATCAAAATGTCAGCACTCGAAATGCAGAGTGTTGACAAGATAAAAAATATTAATGACTGAAGACACAGGAGAAGAATGAATTTCAAGAATCGCTTTTCTCCTTTAAACTTCTTTTTGTGGGGGGGGGGGCAAGTCCCCAACACCCCTCCAAACTTATATATACCATGTCCAAGATTGCCATATGTCAGTTAAAAGGGAATATTCTGAGAAATAGCATCTCATACTTTTAAGTCCATTCTTTCGGCCATTCAGTCTTCATATTTTGAGACTCACTTTAGTGGTGCCTGACATTGCAAATGGTTCCTGAAGAGAAAACAGGCACTGTGCTGTAACCGACCCTTCACAGCATGTACCTTTCTGGTCTCAAAGGGCCAATGTTGGGTATATGGCACATGTTTGCATTAGTCTAGATTAGCAGACTGCATGCACACACAACTACTATCTTTAGTGCATGCCAGCCTCTCCTTCAGCTGCAGCTTCCCAGCTGGAAAATAAACATGCCAGCAACATTCCTGCACAATGTGTTCACATCCTGTGTCCTGCTGACAGCACACTGCAGCATATTACATTCATACACATAGGCTGTCCTGCTACTCCCATCCCCTGGCATCATATCCTGTACAGAGGGACCACTTTTTTGTACAGAAAGTGCTCTGTACTCCCACACATCTGTATGTATTCCACATGGGAGTTTCAGTCATGGTCTCATGAGCAGTTTGTGATTAAACAAACTACAAGAAATATAAGAGTGGCAGCTAAGAAAGGCGCTGCTTAAAAATAAAAGGTAGAGGCCTCAGCTTGTACTTAAAGAAATACTATTTTGAAGAGAAAGATAACTCATAATTAGGATGGTTTGTGAAAATGTGTGGTAGGCTAGGACTCCATGAAGGCCTTCAAGAGGTCACTGAAGAAACAGGAGAGAGAAGTGGAAAGGAGTCTGGTTAGATACAATATCGCTGAATACAAATGTTGGACTAGAA
This sequence comes from Protopterus annectens, assembly GCF_019279795.1. Lineage (NCBI taxonomy): Eukaryota > Metazoa > Chordata > Ceratodontiformes > Protopteridae > Protopterus > Protopterus annectens. The sequence continues at coordinate 462,866,341 of NC_056739.1, forward strand.
AAGCAAACTGACTCCTTTGACCATTTCATATGTATGTGTGCATGTATTTACTTATGCATGAAGGAGATTTTTCTTCATGAACAGAAGAACTACAGCTTATTCAATTGAACACATTTAAATTTATTTTCACCATTGTTTTTCTGTTTTGCATGCTGCAGTAAAATGGTTGCCTTTGATATGGAAAGGGGATTTCTTACTACCACAATTAAAACAGAACATTTGTTTCCAGTTTGATAATATTTAGTCTCCGGTATACTCTCAGGTTCCACAGAAAAGCAGAAATGTTTTAACCACATACAAGGCAAGGTTGGAGCTGTAGTTCACCAACAGTTTACTGCACCACAAAATAAAAGAAACATAAGCGCTTTCATTATATAAAATACATAACTTCATCAGATAAAAGCCAACATTCAAGTGGGTACATATATATGACTTGCATTGTCACATGACAAACACCAATTAATGAATTAAAGCAACAATGTATAAAAATATAAAAACAGTTAAAAACACATATAACCATTAGTACATTCCCCAGGGGGGAAAAAAAAAATATATATATATATATATATATATATATATATATATATATATATATATTTATTTAGGAAAATAATGCAAAAATATGAATGTAAAAAGCACATATTTTAAAAAAACAACTAAAAATGTAAATATGTAAATAGGTGTGTATAAATCCATAAACACATATTTATGTGTATAAATCTATGCTATCTCAATTCTGCCTTTATTTTTAACACACATCCTATAGATGCAATTTCATTTAAAACTGGGAACCCCACTGCATCCAGGCGCAAAATCCAATACAGCTCACGGTTCTCCAAGAACAATTGCCAGGGACCACCTCTTGTATTTGTTTGCACTTGTTCGATTACAATGAACTTGAAGTGGTGTTCCGTGAATTCCAGAATGTGTCTATATAGGGCATTGGTAGTTTTTTCCCCCATATATCATAATTGTGCTCATAAATATGTTGCTTCAGCATCCGCTCCATCTTGCCAATATAAAAAGCAGGACAGGCCTGGCACAATGCCTCATATACAACTCCAGAACTATTACAATTGTAATGCCCTTTCACTCTAAAATTAAACCCATTGATAGCAAAAAGCTCACCCACATTGATGTATTTACAGTGATGGCATCTCCCACATGGATACATGTACCTATGTTTTAAATCATCATGTTGTTTACCAACTTTTTCTACCTCAAGTTCATCTTGTATGCTCAAACTGGAGGAAATGAAATGCAGTTGGAGGAAATATTTATAGTAAGTCCAAAACTGCTGTATCTCAGAATATCCTCCTTCTCTGAGGTACATTGATCTTGAATTTAGTATATAAGCAGTATGATAAGTGGGTGCAGAAGAACTTGTCCATATCCAGAAATGCTTTAATATTTACAGGTTTGCTGCTTCATAGGTATTAGTAGGTTAATGATCCATGGGGCTCTTCAGAAGCCTAGCCATGCATACCCCATAAGTTTCAGCCCTAGTATTTCAAGTCTGATTAACCTACAGCTGTTTGCAATATTACTACAAATAACCCAGGAACAAGCAAACATTTGCATGTTAACCCTGTCCATAAGGACCAAGGCTTCCAAACCAGGGGTGAACTTGTGGATTCCCATCTATTTACCTAGATTATATATCAGAGTTTGGGTGTGGGAATCTGTATCTGATGGTTGCTTATTGCCTAGCTGCTATCACTGGCATTACATTAACGAATGGGACTGCTACATATACTCAATATTTTTTTCTTTTCTTCAGTCAATGAAATAGTAATGTCTGACTTTCACTTCTCTTAACATTCAGGTAAGTGGCTGCTTGCCCACCATTCATGCAAATTATATCAATAACTTATTGTTCATCTTAACAGGATTCATTTAGTTGAAATGCAGCATAATAACATACTAAACCCTGACTTCACATTTGTTAAATTGTAGAATGTTTCTCTGCATAAGCAATCCATATCTGTCTTTAATCTGACACTTTATTCCACATTTCATACAGCATGTGATGTGTTTGTTTGATCTACAGCTGTTTAGCTGATTGTTTCTCATCGACTAATCAGCTGGTAAAAAAAGTTTCCAAGATCACACAATTCCCAGGGTTGGGGATTATGGCCTTACCCCCATGTTTGTATCATCTCATAGCTAGTATATTTGATTAGCAGGGAATCTGGGGGGGGGGGGTGCGTTCTCATCCCTTGCAAAAAAGTATGTTTCTATACACACACACACACACACACACACACACACACACACACACACACACACACACACACATATATATATATATATATATATATATATATATATAAAAACAAAGAAAACTTCTGCGGCACAGAGAAGGAACAGAATTGAGCACTTCTGTTCTTTATTATATGTAAGAACTTCTTTAGAATTTAAACTGTAATATTACATTTCACAAAATATGCAATGGTAAAGTTGTAAATCATCCTGCCATTCACTATATTGTATAGTAATCAACCAAAGGAAAACAATTACCTCACTAGTAAAATAAATTTTAAGCCAATCATCTTTTAGGTTAAAGAGATGGGTGTGACAAACAGAAAGGTGTGAGAGACACTACACAAATAAGTTTTAGAACTGAAATAGTCACTAACACCTTGGTTTTGAGTCTGTATTTACCAGAAGATGCCATGTAAACAGTTACAATCAATACATAAAGTGTTGTAGCCACTCAAAAATGTCATCCTGTATTGCATACATTAGCAATGGAGGCCAGCAGTATGGGCAGAAATCTACAAGTTAAGTCAAACAATAGTAGGCATAGTATTACCAGGCAGCATCATACAGTGGTTTATAATTTATAACAACAGATTGCAAATGTAAAAATAAGGTCGTGTATGCAAGTGTATATGTAATTCTCATTATTACCCTATGAAATGCTATAATAACATGTATTAGATAATTGTCACATAACTAAAAGAGATAGGAAAGCAACACTTACTCTGCTGTTATTCATCAATATTAAAAGGTATTAAACCTATTCATGACTCATTACCTTTCTTACAATGGAAAAATAATCTGAATTTATTTAATTTGACCAAATGAACATAGCTGGTTGGGCTTTGACATATTTTCAGAGTAGTGGGTATGCATGCTAGTTGTGCACAAACTGCTTGTTGCATGGGAGTGCGTTGGTTCTCCCTGGCATTTCTGGTTGTCTAGCCTACTTGTTTTGTGGTTGTGGTGATTGGCTAATAAGTACTTTTGCAGTTTTTTATTGGCTGTTGGGAGGGAGACTTGCTCTCTTTTGTGACTCCAGCTTTTTTTCCTATATTGCTGAAGTACACTATACATGATCAGATATGATGAATAATATATAGTTGATTAGTGAATGAGGACATGGATTGATTATTGTTTCCCTGACTGTTTGTTTGACCAGTGATTGGCTAGTGGGTCCCGCTTTCTGTGCTTCATTGACAGTCTGCGTTGGTGCAGCATTCACTCACATCGGTGACTCCTGCCTTTTTCAACCACCAACCAATACACTGCAGTGGTTTGGTTGAAATGAGTAAACACAGCTAGTTGGGTAGCAATACACTTGTAAATTGATGTATACACTTGTTTTGTTTACCAAGAACTGCTAGAGGTTGATAATTGCATTAGACGACTCTGGCATTGCTGATTGTAGTGGCTGTCTGTTTTGCTTGTGTTGTGATTGGCCATTATGTCTTGTCGATGTGTTTCATTGGTGGATTAAGAGAATGTAATGCAATCTTGTATTCACGAATGCTGTTTTTTCCTAATTTCAAAAAATAGGCTGAATGCCTTTTAATATTGATGAACAGTTGGTTTGGCACTGTTGCCGCAGAGTAAGTGTTGCTTCGCTATCGCTTTTAGTTATGTGCTGATTATCTAATACATCGTTTTATAGCGTTTCATAGGGCAATAATGAGAATTAGATAGTCTCCTGCATCCAAGACCTTATTTTTACATTTTTAATCTGTTGTTATAGATTATGAACCACTGTATGATGTTGCCTGGTAGTACTATGCCTACTGTTGTTTGACTTAACAGGGAGATTTCAGAACATACTGCTGGCCTCCATTGCTGATGGATGTAATACAGGATGAAGTTTTCGAGTGGCTACAACTGAACTTACTATTAATTACATTACAGCAAATAATTACTTTTGTACAAAGACAGTGACTGTCACTATACAATAATTCAGAGATCATTTCTACAGTATTGTGATGCTGAATATTTAAAGTCTGCCTTGAATTTACTTGACAGAACAAAAATGCAGCTCCATTAAACTTATAAAGGCTTAGGTCTGCATACGGTTCATACCTGTGGGTATCTGAAGATGCCCAGAATTCTGGCCATTGGGAGAGAGGACTTGGAAGGTAAAGCACCAAGGATGGCAGAAGGCTTTGTCCATGTGCTACAGCTGGACTTTGTATTTTTGTCAGCCTGC